>NC_069145.1:1858964-1868943 GCF_943734635.1 Anopheles cruzii | reverse complement strand
ATAAGGACACTGGTGCTGTTGGTCCTTATTGTGAATTTTAGAATGTTGTGCCAGCTTGCATGATGCCTTGAACGCCTTGTCACAGATTTTACACTTGTATGGCTTTTCGCCAGTGTGAATGCGGATGTGATTCTTTAGGGTAAACAAGCGTGCGAACCTTGATGTACAATGAGGACACCGATACTGTTGGTCCTTATTGTGCGTTTTTGAATGTTCTGTCATATCGCTTCGTGATCTGAACGCTTTGTCACAGACTTTACACTGGTATGGCTTTTCGCGGGTGTGAGTCGTGATGTGATACTTTAGACTAGATAAATGCGCGAATTGTGATGAACAATGAGGACACTGGTGCTGTAGGTCCTTATTGTGAATTTTCGAATGTTGTACTAGATTGCCTAATGATCTGAACGCTTTTTCACATACTTTACACTTGTATGGCTTTTCGCCAGTGTGAGTGCGGATGTGGACTTTCAATTTGGAAAACTGCGCGAACTTCGAAGAACAACGAGGACACTGATGCTGTTGGTTCTTATTATGAATTCTCGAATGTTCTGTCAGATGGGCTGATGAATAGAAGGCTTTGTCACAGACTTCACACACATAAGGCCTTTCGCCAGTGTGAGTGCGTATGTGAATCTCTAATTTGCTTAAAACAGGATATGTTGCGGAACAATGGGGACAACGGTGCTTTTGTTTTTTGCGGTGGCGCTTTAGGTTATTCTGTTTATGGTCCAGAACATCATTTGTTGTTAGCAGCTGATGCTGCTCATCGACCTCATCGTCCTCTGATTTGATTGCAATTGGATTATCCTCCGCCTCGAATAAATCATCAGGGATTTTGCCACAACATTCATATGTCCTGTTCGCTTCATGAATACTACAACACTTCTGATTCAAGTGCAAATCCTTCGCTGCATCCGGTGAGGTAACTTCAGTTTTAATTGATAGTTCTGTTCCAACCGTTTGTTCGGCAGAATGGTCGAGTTGGTCTTGAGTGATTTGTGATTCGTTCTTCGCTGTGGTCTGCTGTTGAATAAGTCTATCGACCAGATCATTCTTTTCATTGCATCGCCAGCGAAACAGATACATCTTTTTCAAACGCGCTTCGCACATCGTGCACAAATACGATGGAACTCCAGTAGAGGATTCAATCTGTGAAAATAAGGGTCTCATAGACAAGGTTTTCTTGTGGAACGAGGGACAATGTCTGTTGTTACAATTTTACTACCTGGAGACCGGTAAAGTCGAAGATTTTTTGTACTTTATATTGTCCGGACTCGTCGCGCGGTACAGCATCCAAAGCATCATCGGCCGTCAGACACCATCGACATATTTTCACGCTATAGGAAAAAAATTTGCTATCATATCTTTGAATCCTTATTGAACACCAACTTACGCAACACCATCCTCTTTCTTAATTAATGCCTTGAACTTCTTCGACTTCATTTTGACTGCAATCGTTTATTAAGTCGATTTTGTAAATCGTTCACTTTCGCACTTGTTTATTAAACAAAGCTTGCTTCAATGGAATTTGCCTTTTGACAGCTTCTGGATGCCAATTTCGCGCGCTTGTGAGTGAGCCGCCGCTGAGAGAGAGCCGCCGCTGTGAGTGAGCCGCCGCTCTTTTCAAACTAAAAAAATCAGTTACAGGGTGTATCAAGTTTCTGTGAATTAAACAATGATTTCGAAAAATGATAAATTATCATTTAGTACGAGGATGGAACATAACTTAATTCAATTAAAAATCAATCAAAAACTATGCTTGTTGTGTGTTTTGATCTGCAGTGCTTCAGATTGTTCAATGTTTTAAAAACGCATTCACTTCTTAGCCCAAAAACCCATTCGTTTCTTTCTTCATTCTTGTTATTGTTTCAGGTTCTTGCTTTAGAAACCTATTCAAACATTTCCAGTGAACGTAAATTTATCAGACCAGACCTAAATAGGGATTGCGCAAGCTGCGAACAATATCGATCTGCCGATAAACAAGAACAAGATCACATTTATATGGTTCGTGGTACAGATCCTTTATAATTCCATTACTAACATCCGCATCTGAGACATGGACTGTATCCAAATCTGACTAACCCCCCTATTATGGATCTCGAACGGAAATTCTACCGTTCGAGTGAACACAACAAGAGAGAAAGCCGAATACAGCAAGAGAGAGGGCAGAAAGAGAAAGCTATAGCAAAATGAACTCAAAATGAACGAAATGAACGTTCGAGGACTCGAATCGAGTTCTATAATAGGGGGGTAATCCCACCTCGCCGCGTCCGAGAGGATTCTCAGATTGAATTCTGGCATGTATATGTTGAGGGACAATGGACAAGCCTCGTCAGGCTTCGGTGGGCTGGTCATGCCATGGAAACAGCGCACGACGAACCAACCTATATGGCAAAATTGCATCGACAGCGGTACGAGAATGTCGGGTGTAACAAGTTGCTGGACGAAGGCGCTGAAAGGCGAGCGATGGCAGGAGTCTTTATTACAGGCCAGGGCCGATCGGCGGTAATAAACAGCAATAAATAAATAATAAACAAGAATCTGCAAACGAACGCCAAAAACCATGAGGTAGTGTTTCTTGAGGATCCTTAGGTTTACTTTATTTTAATAACTCTTTTCCATATTTCGCTACTTTTTTCCATCATTATGTCAAAGATTTCTCATTTTATTGTGTTGATTCAGCAAACATACATAATTCTATCTTATACAAACGCAAAGTTGAAAGGACAGTGAAAACTAATGATGTTGGTCCTTATTGTGAATTTTCGAATGAACAGACAGACTGCTTGATGTCGCAAACGCTTTATCACAGACTTTACACTTGTATGGCTTTTCGCCGGTGTGAGTGCGGATATGTACATTTAACGTTGATAAAGTGGCAAACTTTGAAGGGCAATGAGGACACTGATGATGTTGGTCCTTATTGTGAATTTTCGAATGTAGCGTCATATTGGGTGATGAATGGAAAGCTTTGTCACAGACTTTACACTTGTATGGCTTTTCGCCGGTGTGAGTACGGATATGAATCTTTAGGCTAGATAACCATGGAATCCTTAAAGAGCAATAAGGACACTGATGCTGTTGGTCCTTATTGTGAACTTTCGAATGTTCTGTCAGAACGGAGGATGAATAGAAGGCTTTGTCACAAACTTTACACTTGAATGGCCTTTCGATGGTGTGAGTGCGCATATGATTATTTAGGCTAGATACCCATAGAAACTTTAAAGAGCAATGAGGACACTGATGCGAATTGTGAATTGCCTGATTGTGAACTTTTGAATGATTTGTCAGATTACTTGATGAATGGAAGGCTTTGTCACAGACTTTACACACATAAGGCCTTTCGCCAGTGTGAGTGCGTATGTGAATGTCTAAGGTTTTTACATTTGTATATGTTGTGGAACAATAAGGACAATGGTGCTTTTGTTTTTTGTGAGGACTTTTGAGGTTATCCTGTTCATGAACATCATTCGTTGTTTGCGGCTGTTGCTGCTTATCGACCTCTTCGTCCTCTGCTTTGATTGCAATGGGATTTTCCTTCGCCTCGAGTAAATCATCAGGTATTTTACCACAACATTCATAAGTCCTGTTCGCTTCATGAATACTACAACACTTCTGATTCAAGTGCAAATCCTTCGCTGCATCCGGTGGGGTAACTTCAGTTTTAATTGACAATTCCGTGCCAACCATTTGTTCGGCGGAGTGGTCAAGATGGTTTTTCAAACGCGATCCACACATCGTGCACAAATGCGACGGAATTCCAGGTTCGAACTTAATCTGTTAGAATATGTGTATCATAGACCAGACATAGTTTTTTTTTGCAAAACAACGTGCGAAATTTGTTGCTACAATTTAACTACCTGCAGACCGGTAAACTGTCCGGCTTCGTCGCGCGTTAGAGCTTCCAAAGCATCACCAGTCGACATACACCGTCTACATATTTTTGCGCTTCTGGAAAATAAGTCGCTATTACACCTTTTAATCCTTGTTGAACACCAACTTACTCAACATCATCCTCTTCCTTAATCACTGCCGAATACTCCATTTTCACTGCAATCGTTTATTTAAGCGATTTTGTAAAATCGTCCACTTTCCACTTGTTTAATAAACAATCTTGGTTCAACTTGGTTCAATGGAATCTGGCTTTTGACAATCAGTCGAGTTTTGACAGCTTTACGGTTGTGAGAGAGCCGCCGGTATGAGAGAGCCGCCGCTGTGAGTGAGCCGCCGCTATGAGAGAGCCGCTGCTCGTTTCAAACTGAAAAATTCAGTTACAGGGTGTATCGAAGTTGTATGAATTTATATAATGATTTCGAGTAATGATAAATCATCATTTAGTACGAGGATGAAAAACTACTTTATTCAATAAAAAATCAATCAAAAACAGTATAAATGATAGTATATTTGGGAATCTTTGATAAAAACTTTTACCCAGTCCTCAGCAATTTTTTTGATATTTATTTATTTAGCTGATTCTGTTAAATTGAAAGGATTTTTTTAACATACTCGGTTTTTAGTCCAGCCGTGAAGGAAGAGTTTCTCCGAAGCGATCTAGCGCGCGGCGTATGATATCAACATCATCGTAACCACCGACCCAGTGGGTAACCACCATCATCGTACCCACCGGGTCGGTGGTTACGATATTGGGGCCCGTCATTCTGTGGCGTGTGCTTACGTGGCAGTATTCGCCAACAAGGCTAGTGCAACCTATCGCAGTTGCCAACGACGTTGAGGGTTCACGAGACCAAAACGTTGAAAATTGTGAACCAACGATCTCGGAGCTGCGATAGTCTGCGTTCGCAATGGCTGGAACAGAAACGTCGACTATCTCATCATCGTTTCCCCGCAGGCGACGGCGCGATCCCGCTACCAACGGAGCTCGTCCTGCATCGAATCGGCTTGATACACGGAGATCAGCGAGCTCAGTCGACCACAGTCCTCCAGCATTTCCGGTGGCACTCCATTCAAACTTGGCGAGGTACTGTTTTGGAAGCAGGCAATGAGCGCGGGCGAGCAGGTTCTGGTAGGAATGAATGTCCCTTACCAAGTCCTGCAGACCATAATTGATGGGCATAATCTGTTCCGCGTTTTGGAGCAGGTTGTTTTCGTAACGAGCTCCTGGGATGCTATTTGCTGCGATAAACGCCTGGCGATCAGCTTCAGGAGTATCGGCGGCCGCAAGCATGTCTAGCGTTGCGCGAAGGTTCACCGGCGTCTGCACAAGGCATCGATACTCGAGGGTTTCATTTTGAGCGCGACCGAATCCCATGTGGTATATGTTGTCTTGGGTCTCGATCTTTCCGATGCAATCGAGGATCATCACAATCATGGATGGGGCCTCGGTGATTCTGCGGATTGTATCACTGAAGTCATGAGCGATGAAGATATGCTCTAAAGCGGTAAAACTGGTAAGCGGTACAACCAGAGCCTTTTGAGCCAGGTACACTTTGTAGTATACGAGCCACAGATGGACTCGATACATTTGGTGGATCGTGAGAATCGTACGAATGTTTTCAACGTCCCAAGTGGTTGCTGCGTGGTCATACGCTATCGCGGTTGCAACTCCTACTCCACGCGTAGTTACTGTTAGTGGTATTGCTAACTGTCTGCATTGAACTCTTTGGCCTAACCTGGCCAGCGCGCTAGCCAGCGAGGAATACTCGTCCTGCGAAAGAGACCCCAAGCGGGCATCTCGACGGGGATCAGTGGCATCCATCTGCTGCTGTCCGGACCGGCGGCGAAAGTTTCTCTTCTTCGCGGAGTTCTTTCCTTTGGCTGCTGGTTTGGTCGACATACTCAGAGGGTCGGGTTGGTCTTCGTCTATACTGAAACGAAAATGTAGATGCTTTGATGATCTGAGGCAAATGTAGATGGCTTTGCGAACCTTGTTGAACAACGGTGGTACTTTTGTTTTTTTGCGATGCTTGATGGAATTTGCCTTTTGACAGCTTCTGGGTGCCAAGTTCGCGCGCTTGTGAGTGAGCCGCCGCTGTGAGTGAGCCGCCGCTGTGAGTGAGCCGCCGCTCTTTTCAAACTAAAAAAATCAGTTACAGGGTGAATCAAGTTTGTGTGAGTTTAAATAATGATTTCGAATAATGATAAATCATTATCTAGTATGAGGACGAAAAATCACTTTATTCAACCAAAAATCTATCAAAAACTATGCTTGTTGTGTGTTTTGATCTGCAGTGCTTCAGATTGTTTAATGTTTCAAAAACGCATTCACTTCTTAGCCCAACAACCCATTCGTTTCTTTCTTCATTTTTGTTATTGTTTCAGGTTCTTGCTTTAGAAACCTATTCAACCATTTCCAGAGAACGAAATTGAAATGAAATTTTATTCAAAACCCAGTACCTGAAGAAAATTAATTTTATTGGTATGGTTCATGTCGTTGCTGTTTGTAAATTTTTGATAACTGCTATTTTACATATTTCAGTTTTAACCCCAAGGAGCCACGAGCTTTCGGATCGTCGGCGCGCCGACGACGCTGACACATGAACGAACGGTAGTCGTCGTTCAGACGACGAAAACAGTCCCGTCCGGGACGGTATTCGTCGTTATAACGACGACAACCGTTCTTATCGTCAGCAAAAGGTACACATTAAAGCTCAACGTTTTGAGAGTGCTTATGTTATGGCAAATAAGTTTATTTGCCATATAATATGCTTTGTCAAAATGGTGAGCTTTACTCTGTTGTCAGTTCCCATTGTTTACATTATTAGAATACATTATACGCAGTAGATGCACGGCGACGGCGACCAGTTTAATTCGTTTCGCTAAGTTTGTTGGTTGCTTGCTGTTTAGTCTGGAGGATGTTCAGTGTCATTTGTAAAGTACAGTACATACTACAGGTTGTGTCGGTTTATAACGTGTCTCGTATGATTCCCTGCAATATCGACGAATAATCGTACTGAACCTAGTTCCCAGTTCCCGACTTAGGACAGTTCGCGCAGGATATTAGACCCTGCGCGTTATTGGAACAAATCTGCCAGCGATCACACCACGGCTTGTGTGTGTTGTGTCGGTATTCGAAACCTAGTAGACATTGACAAAGTGCTGGATGATGATGTGCGCACCAACTTCCAGGGAACGATTGGTGATCCAAGAACGCTACGCAAAATCTTCCACGGGTATGGTTAGTAATATGGTTGTCTCATCATTCTAACATTGTGATCTTCCCTTTTTGTAGACACCAGATCGGTAATTCAATGCGCAACGGACTCTTTGAATGGAGGAAAATCGGAGCCAACATCGACCAGTGCACGAAAAATCTAAGTTGAAGGAAAACGAAAAATGTCGGCTGCGGTACATCGTAATTACGTAGCGAGGGGCCCTCGACGCAGTCCCGACGGAGAGTCCCGGCACCGGCTCAAGCGAGCCGGAGCACAATGACAGAGGAAAGCGTAAGACGCGATGCTGTGTAATTGGATGCGTCAAAAAAGATCACCGTTTCGCGAAAACGAATTTACATTTGCCACCCAACAGCGTTGTTCGCTTGCTAGTGTTTGCTTCGGCGGCCACAGGAGTTGTCGGCCGAGAAGAAGGAAAGCTCTCCCAGCGAGGGGAGGCAACGCTAAAGAACCGGAGTCAGCTGAGACGATGAAGCTGCTCCTGACCCACGACGATCATATGAAGGTACACGCAGTTGAATGGGATCAGTCCAAATCTTGGTCACTTTTGGCACTTTCCATGTTGGAGCACCACAGATGGCAGCCCTTCGGATGCTGTTGAGGATGATCGAAACTATAAACTAAATAAAGCACACCGTTTGCGAACCAAAACTGTACACCAGGCCCCGTGTGGTACACATCAACACCCGTTCCGGGGCGGTGCCATCTTGCCATGAAGAAATTCCACGGAAATAAAGGCAACCGGCCTGAATGTGACAACGGTATTTTCCAGTCTCAGCGAATACGTCAACGCTGGCTGTACGGAACTGGGCAGTGGGAAACTGGCCGGAAAGCGCGAAGTCAACGAGCCGAGTGTACCAACGGAGCGCAAACCGCTTGTGATACCATCATCAAACTCATCTATTTCGTCGTTTTCGAAAACATCGTCGATTGCCAGAGTGTTGTTGCTTCTCTGATGGGTCGTCCGGACCCACCTCTTAACCGATAGATTGGATAGATTGGAATGCTTTGAGTGCGTATAGCAATAAGATTGTAAACCCGGCGATTGTATGTTCGTCGCTGGGTAACGAAATTATTTTGTATTTTACAAATAAAAAAATTAATAATAAAAAATAATTTTACTGGTTTACTATAATAATTTTGAATATTTTGCATGAGCTATAATTTTTCAACAAAGCTTTATAGCAAATGCCATAAAATTAGCTTTTTACAAACCGTACGTAGAGTGTACGAAACACTGTACCAAGTACGGTACTTCGTACGGTCGGCGAACGGTTCAACGTACGGCCGGCGAACGGTACGAAGAACGGCAAAGCTGCTGCTTTTTGCAGGTCTTCGAACGGTACGACGGACGGTCCTTCGAGTGTACGCCGAACGGTACGACGTACACTAAAAGGTACATAGTTGCTCCTTGGGACTTTTCTTATTCTACCTTCTTATTCACCTTTCTGACCATTATTGTGAATTTTCGAATGTTTGCTCAGATTGCTTGATGTACGAAAGGCTTTGTCACAGATTTACACTGGTATGGCTTTTCGCCAGTGTGAGTGCGGATATGATTCTTTATTAGATGAGTGACGAACATTGATGAACAATGAGGACACTGATGCTGTTGGTCCTTATTGTGAATTTTCAAATGTTGTCAGATTGCTTGATTGGCTAAAGGCTTTGTCACAGATCTTTACACTGGTATGGCTTTTCGCCGGTGTGAGTGCGGATATGACTCTTTAGGTTAGATGACGTGCGAACATTGATGAACAATGAGGACACTGATGCTGTTGGTCCTTATTGTGAATTTTCAAATGTGTCTGCCAGATTGCTTTGTGATCTGAACGCTTTGTCACAGACTTTACACTGGTATGGCTTTTCGCCAGTGTGAGTGCGGATGTGATTCTTTAGGTTAGAGATGAGAACATTGATGAACAATGAGGACACTGATACTGTTTGGTCCTTATTGTGAATTTTGAATGTTGCCGTTAGCTTGCTGATGTCCTGAACGCTTTGTCACAGACTTTACACTTGGTATGGCTTTTCGCCAGTGTGAGTGCGGATGTGTACCTTCAGCCTGCTTAAAAAAGGATATGTTGCCGAACAATGAGGGCAGTGATGCTTGTGGTTTTTGGAATGGTTTTTTACTATGGGTGTTCTGTGTTCCGGGACTCAACACGTTTTGATTTGATTCTTCTGTTGAATCATTAGCACAGGTGTTGTCTGTCACGGTCACAGGATGAATCTTTTTGACCCTGAAAGATCGATTTCAAAGGATTCATTTTTTGGCTATCCTGCTCATGATCAAGAACATCATTCGTTGTTTGCATCTGATGCTGCTCATCGACCTCTTCGTCCTCTGCTTTGATTGCAATTGGATTTTCCTCTGCCTCAAATAAATCATCGGGTATGTGGCCACAACATTCATATGTCCTATTCGCTTGATGAACACTACAACACTTCTGATTCAAATGCAAGTCCTTCGCTGCATCCGGTGGGGTAACTTCAGTTTTAATTGACAATTCCGTGCCATCCATTTGTTCGGCGGTGTGGTCAAGATGGTTTTTCAAACGCGATCCACACATCGTGCACAAATGCGACGGAATTCCAGGTTCGAACTTAATCTGTAAGAATATGTGTATCATAGACCAGACATAGTTTTTTTTTGCAAAACAACGTGCGAAATCTGTTGCTACAATTTGACTACCTGCAGACCGGTAAACTGTCCGGATTCGTCGCGCGTTAGAGCTTCCAAAGCATCACCAGTCGACATACACCGTCTACATATTTTTGCGCTTCTGGAAAATAAGTCGCTATTACACCTTTTAATCCTTGTTGAACACCAACTTACTCAACAT
>NC_069145.1:1820879-1858681 GCF_943734635.1 Anopheles cruzii | reverse complement strand
TGTTTTTAAAACCCATTCGTTTCTTTCTTCATCCCTGCTATTGTTTCAGGCTCTTGCTTTAGAAACCTATTCAACCATTTCTGGAGAACGTAAACTTATCAAAGATTAAAATATCGCCAATTACTTCGATAATGGCTTGGAATCGCTCTAAAACATCAGGAACGTTGCCCAAGAAGTTATGGGCGAGTGCTGTGGAAACACCAGACTGGTTCGACACTGACCGTCTACGGACTTCATGGCCCATCTACCTTAAGTACAGCCAGATCCTGGCCTATGCGGATGACATTGACATTATAGGTCGAGAACATCGGCAAGCATACGAGACTAATAGGTGACCGAACGTTCGAAGTGTTTCGAGCTTCACCTATCTAGGGTCAAAGGTTAGCAACAACAGTTACATAACTGAGAAGATTCGCGCTACGGTGCTAGCAACCAACAGCTCATTCTACAGTCCGAGGAAACTCGGAGGAGGAAGGATCTTTCAGGATATCTTTATAATCCGCATTAAATGGTTGTAATGAATGGTTGAGTGTGCGAGCAATTTTAGCGGCTAAGAAAACAGATGTAGATGACCTGAACTATATAATTCAGAATAAGATCATTGGAACAATGCATCAATTCAAATCCATTGTGTAGCAAATGAAGATGAAGCCACCAACTATCCAATTGAATTTCTCCGTATCTGGCTTACCACCGCACAATTGTTAATCTCTGATGCTTTCTGTAACAGTTTGTTTTTACGGGCGGGGTTGTTGGTCCCGCGCCAACCCCACCTGGCACGCCAGTATCGGGAATCGATCCCAGGCCAGCTGCGTGAAAGTGATGTGCGTTACCGACTGCTCTATCAGCGGAGGGTCTTAGTTTTTAGTCCAGTTTTTACTAGAATATTAATTTTATTGTATTGATTCAGCAAACATACAAAATTCAATCTTATACAAACTGAAACTTGAATGAACAGTGAAGCCTAATGATGTTCAACGTTCTTGTGAATTTTCGAATGTACTATCAAATTGACTTGTGATCTGAACGCTTTCTCACAGACTTTACACTGGTATGGCTTTTCGCCAGTGTGAGTGCGGATGTGATTCTTTAGATTAGATGAGTGTGCGAACATTGATGAACAATGAGGACACTGATGCTGTTGGTCCTTATTGTGAATTTTCGAGTGCATTGTCAGATGGCTTGATTGGCTAAAGGCTTTGTCACAGATTTTACACTGGTATGGCTTTTCGCCAGTGTGAGAGCGGATATGTCTCTTTAGAGTAGATAACTGTGCGAACCTTGATGAACAATAAGGACACTGGTGGTGTTGGTCCTTATTGTGAATTGTCAAATGTGTTGCCAGATTGCTTTGTGATCTGAACGCTTTGTCACAGACTTTACACTGGTATGGCTTTTCGCCAGTGTGAGTGCGGATGTGATTATTTAGATTAGTTAAGTATGCGAACATTGATGAACAATGAGGACACTGATACTGTTTATCCTTATTGTGCATTTTTGAATGTTGCGTTAGCTTGCATGATGTCCTGAACGCTTTGCCACAGACTTTACACTGGTACGGCTTTTCGCCGGTGTGAGTGCGGATGTGTACCTTCAGCCTGCTTAAAAAAGGATATGTTGCCGAACAATGAGGGCAGTGATGCTTGTGGTTTTTGGAATGGTTTTTGCTATGGGTGTTCTGGGTTCCGGGACTCAACACGTTTTGATTTGATTCTTCTGTTGAATCATTAGCACAGGTGTTGTCTGTCACGGTCACAGGATGCTCTTTCTGATCCTGACAGATCGATTCAACAAAATTTCTTTTGGGGTCATGATCCAGAACATCATTCGTTGTTTGCATCTGACGCTGCTCATCGACCTCTTCGTCCTCTAATTTGATTGCAATTGGATTTTCTTCTGCCTCGAATAAATCATCAGGTATGTGGCCACAACATTCATATGTCCTGTTCGCTTGATGAACAGTATAACACTTCTTGTGCAAATCCTTCGCTGCATCCGGTGGAGTAACTTCAGTTTTAATTGACAATTCCGTGCCATCCATTTGTTCGGCGGAGTGGTCAAGATGGTTTTTCAAACGCGATCCACACATCGTGCACAAATGCGACGGAATTCCAGGTTCGAACTTAATCTGTAAGAATATGTGTATCATAGACCAGAGTATGTGTATCATAGACCAGACATAGTTTTTTTTGCAAAACAACGTGCGAAATCTGTTGCTACAATTTGACTACCTGCAGACCGGTAAACTGTCCGGATTCGTCGCGCGTTAGAGCTTCCAAAGCATCACCAGTCGACATACACCGTCTACATATTTTTGCGCTTCTGGAAAATAAGTCGCTATTATACCTTTTAATCCTTGTTGAACACCGACTTACTCAACATCATCCTCTTTCTTAATCAATGCCGAAGACTCCATTTTCACTGCAATCGTTTATTTAAGCGATTTTGTAAAATCGTCCACTTTCCACTTGTTTATTAAACAAAGGTTCAATGGAATCTGCTTTTGACAATCAGTCGATTTTTGACAGCTTTACGGTTGTGAGTGAGCCGCCGGTATGAGAGAGCCGCCGCTGTGAGTGAGCCGCCATTTGGAGAGAGCCGCCACTTGGAGAGAGCCGCCACTCTTTTCAAACTAAAACATTCAGTTACAGGGTGTATCGAAGTTGTGTGAATTTAAATAATGATTTCGAAAATGTTAAATCATCATTTAGTACGACGATGAAAAACTACTTTATTCAATCAGAAACACGTGTAAATGATAGTATACTAGGTTGTTCATTAAGTTTTGTCGTTCGATACCATAAGGCGCTGCTACGACCCTTTTTTTGTTATATTGGTACACTCTTCATATGAACGTTTGTGAAGTTTCATTTAAATCGGTCACTAAATTTTGTTTACAAGCCATTTAGTATCGAAATGTCACAGTATTTGATACAGCTGTTATGACGTCATCATTTGATGAAAAACACTGTCCGCGCACGATTTTTTTTAGTTCTCAAAACAGATAGAAGTCGCTAACAGTCGCAACCGTCGCACCTAACAGTCGCATTTTGCAAACAGCTTTCAGGAACCCAAAACTTCAGTCTAAATATTGTTTATACTCCTCATTGAATTGGTTAGGCCTTGTAGTAAATTTCTTTCAGTGATTCGATGATTTTCCAATACGATATCCCGTATTTTTTCTACGATTTCGGGGGATGTGTCTGTTTTTTGACATTTTCAACGTAGATCGTCTTGAAGCCTCTTACGACCACTAAATGGCTTGTAATAAAAATTAAGTGAGCGAATGAAATGAAACACCACATACGTTCATATGAAGAGCGGGTTAGAGTTTTCTACTCCCGGTTAGTCGAAAACTCGAATTTAATACAACTCGTTTCAAAGATGCGTACAATAATAGTTTTATTTCTGTCTGTTCAGATCTTATATAATCTCTTATTCCTACCTAACTTATCTTCCGGTCTTTTTCTAGTCATATCTGGCTGAGTCATTCGAAGGTTGGATGTACGTAAATGGGTTTGCAGATCTGCTTGTTGTCTTGGTGTACTCCGGTGTACGGATGTTCTGCTGAATGTTGTAGCAAGTCCAGGCGTGTCGTTATCTGGTGTACCCGCTGATTGACCGTTGAGCTAGCGAGCGTTGCTAACTAGCGTTACAATATTAAACAAAAGTTAGGCTCGTAGCAGCGCCCTTTGTTATCGACCATACGAACTCATTGAACACACTAGTACATATAATATTCGCATTCCAAAATGATATGACTTTAAACAGTTATAAGTGAAGAATACACGAACTTAATGTTACTGTGTGATAAATAGCTGAATAGCTAAAACTTTTTGCTGATATTTGGAGTACGTGTGGAGGGACAATTGAGAAGCCAACAGCGATGCATTGTACGAACTAAGACCTTCTCTAGTGTAGCGGCGTATACGGCTTGCCAAGCCCCGGAGGGCTGGTCATGTCATGAGAACCCCTTCTCCTTCAGAAGATCCTTCTTGAGTCGTTCCTTTAAAGATTTCCCATTTTATTCAAAACCTAGTTTCTGAAGATAATTAATTTTATTGGTTTCTGTTTGTAAATTTTTGATAACTGCTATTTCATACATTTCACTTTTAATTTTTGTTATTCCACCGTACTCATTTATCCTTCTTACCCTTATTATGAATTTTCGAATGGTTTACTAGTGTGCTTGATAGCCCGAACGCTTTGTCACAGACTTTACACTGGTATGGTTTTTCGCCGGTATGAGTGCGGATATGACTCTTTAGACCAGATAACCGTGCGAACATTGATGAACAGTGAGGACACTGATGATGTTGGTCCTTATTGTGAATTTTCGAATGTGTTGCTAGTGTGCTTGATTCGCTGAACGCTTTGTCACAGACTTTACACTGGTATGGTTTTTCGCCGGTATGAGTGCGGATATGACTCTTTAGACCAGGTAACCGTGCGAACATTGATGAACAGTGAGGACACTGATGATGTTGGTCCTTATTGTGAATTTTCGAGTGTTTTGCCAGATTTCCTGATTGCCCAAAGGCTTTGTCACAGACTTTACACTTGTATGGCTTTTCGCTAGTGTGAATGCGGATGTGGATTTTCAATTTAGAAAACTGCGCGAACTTCGATGAACAATGAGGACACTGATGTTGTTGGTCCTTATTATGAATTTTCGAGTGTTTTGCCAAATTTCCTGATTGCCCAAAGGCTTTGTCACAGACTTTACACTTGTATGGCTTTTCGCCAGTGTGAATGCGGATATGTGTCTTAAGGTTAGATAACTGTACGAACCTTGAGGAACAGTGAGGACACCGATACTGTTGGTCCATATTGTGAATTTTCAAATGTTCTGCCAGATTGGCTGATTTCCCAAAGGCTTTGTCACAGACATTACACTTGTATGGCTTTTCGCCAGTGTGAGTGCGTATGTGAATGTTTAAGTTGTTTACAGCTGTATATGTTGCGGAACAATGAGGACAATGGTGCTTTTGTTTTTTCTGAGGGCTTTTGAGCTTATCCTGTTCCAAAACAACATTCGTTGTTTGCAGCTGATGCTGTTCATCGACCTCTTCGTCCTCTAATTTGATTGCAATTGGATTTTCTTCTGCCTCGAATAAATCATCAGGTATGTGGCCACAACATTCATATGTCCTGTTTGCTTGATGAACAATATAACACTTCTTGTGCAAATCCTTCGCTGCATCCGGTGAGGTCACTTCAGTTTTAATTGACAGTTCTGTGCCAATTGTTTGTTCGGAAGAATGATCAAGATGGTCTTGAGTGCTTTGTGATTCGTTATTCGCTTTGTTCTGCTGTTCGATAAAATCATTGTTTTCATTGCATTGAAACAGATCCATCTGTTTCGAACGCGCTTCGCACATCGTGCACAAATTCAATGGGACTCCAGGTAAAATATTAATCTGTAAAAATAAGAGTCTCATAGAACAGTCTTCTTTGTGGAACAGGCTGAATGTTTCAACAACATTCAAATGGTGTTTGTTTCAACAAATGTACTACCTGAGCACCGGTGCATTCGGAGAGCTTTTGAAGTTTATATTGTCCGGATTCGTCGTTCGCTAGAGCATCCAAAGCATCATCGTTCGACAGACACCATCGACATATTTTTGCCGTTCTAGAAGGTAATTCGCTATTACACCTTTTAATCCTTGTTGAACCCCGACTTACTCAACATCATCCTCTTTCTTAATCAATGCCGTAGACTCCATTTTCACTGCAATCATTTATTTAAGCGATTTTGTAAAATCGTTCACTTTCCACTTGTTTATTAAACAAAGCTTGGTTCTGGCTTTTGACAATCATTCGATCTTTGACAGCTTGCGCTTGTGAGAGAGCCGCCGCTGTGAAAGAGCCGCCGCTCTTTCCAATTTAAAAAGTC
The DNA here is from genome assembly GCF_943734635.1 of Anopheles cruzii. Lineage (NCBI taxonomy): Eukaryota > Metazoa > Arthropoda > Insecta > Diptera > Culicidae > Anopheles > Anopheles cruzii. The sequence continues at coordinate 1,852,785 of NC_069145.1, read as the reverse complement.
AGTTACACGGTGAATCAAGTTTGTGTGAGTTCAAATAATGATTTCGAATAATGATAAATCATTATCTAGTATGAGGACGAAAAATCACTTTATTCAATTAAAAATCAATCAAAAACTATGCTTGTTGTGTGTTTTGATCTGCAGTGCTTCAGATTGTTCAATGTTTCAAAAACACATTCACTTCTTAGCCCAAAAACCCATTCGTTTCTTTCTTCATTCTTGTTATTGTTTCAGGTTCTTGCTTTAGAAACCTATTCAAACATTTCCAGTGAACGTAAATTTATCAAGGAATAAAATATCGCCGTTTACTTCGATAATGTCTTGGAATCGCTGTAAAACATCAGGAACGTTGCCCAAGAAGTTATGGGCGAGTGCTGTGGAAACACCAGACTGGTTCGACACCGACCGTCTACGGACTTTATAGCCCATCTACCTTAAGTACAGCCAGATCCTGGCTTATGCGGATGACATTGACATTATAGGTCGAGAACCTTGGCAAGCATACGCGGGAGTGACAGGTGACCGAAAGTTCGAAGTCGTCCCGAGCTTCGACCTATCTAGGGTCAAAGTTTAATACCAACAGTTACTTAACTGGGACGATTCGCGTTAGGGTGCTAGCCGACAGGTTATGCTACAGACTGCAGAATCTGCTTTGCTCACATCTTGCAGCGAGACGCAGAAACTTTATAATCCCAGTACTCACATACGCATCCGAAACATGGATTCTATCTATCTAAAACTGACGAAACCCTCTTAGCTGAGTCCGAGAGGAAGATTATCAGAATGTTTACTGACCGGTATGTGTGAGGGACAATGGAGGAGCCGCTACAACAGCGAGCTGTACGCAATGTTCGACGGTCTCACTGTCGTGCAGCGTGTGCGTCTCGCCAGGCTCCGGTGGGCTGGTCATGTCATGAGAATGGCGGACGACGAACCAGCCCGTAAAGTCCTCTTAGGCCTTCCAGAAGGACAGAGAGGGCGTGGTAGGCCCCGTGTGAGATTGCGTCGACCGGTATACAGATGTGGTGGACGAAGGCCCTCGACCGCGAGCGGTGGAAAGGTTCCTTGAAGCAGGTAAAGACCGCTCGGCGGTTGTAGCCGAACCACCGAACTGACCGTTGCGTTGCGGTCCCCGAGCCGGTTGCTCGATTAAGAGGACATTAAACAATAAACGCGGACCCGGCATGATGCAAGATATATTTATTAGGTGCTGAGTGTTTATGACAATATATGCTAAAGGTTCCCACCACACAGCGCATGGTTAGATATATATTTCTGCGTTAAAGCGCTCCAGCTGCGACCGGTGCATGCGGCAGCTAGCGGAAGGGAGAGAGCTGAAGCTCGCACGAAGAAGTGTGTAATTTTCATAATGTTTCGATAATTTTGCGATTATTTGCGATTGACTAAGCAGCTTTGGGGCTCATGATTTCGACCCTTTTACTCCGGAGCTCCGGTGCCGCTGGAGCTGCTGGTGCCTGCGCCACTGCTGCTGCTACTCGAAGCCCCTCCTGGGGACGGCAACGCCTGAAGCAAGTCCTCCATCCACCCGTCCGGGTTGTCAATGTCCCCGAGCAAACCTAACAGAGGAGATAGGGGGTCAATGAAACGTACGGTGAAAGGCACAAGGCGCGGGGCCTTCTTACCGGCCACGTCACAAAACTCGCCAAAGGAGGCGCACGGTAGGTACTCCTCGGTGAACGTTTGCAGCGTGCTGTCGGCCGATTTGAGCAGCGTCTCGTCGTTCCGGCGGATGTAGTTGAACAGCGAGATCGGCCAGTCTTCCAGCTCCTTGGGCGGGGCGACCCCCCGGAAGCTGTCCCGGTACAGGAGCTCCGTGAGGGCCCAGAACATGAGGTACGGCTTGTAGACGGCGTACTCCTTGGGGCGTTTATCGGCCGGCGCCAAGAACTTGCACACCGAGTTCGGGCTGACGTGACGCGCGTGACCGATGGCGATCAGGCGGCGCAGGTGCGCCAGCTTGTAGCGGGCCCACAGTTCCGGTGTGTGCAGTGCCAGCGACATGGTGAGCAGATAAACCGGACCCTCGGCATCGTACGCGACCTCGAGCCAGCGCTCGGAGGGGCGCTGCTGAAGGTACGCGCTCAGAAACATCTCCTCGCGCGAGTAAGAACGTGACGAGAGCAGCGTGTACAGGCCGTAGAACAGCAGGTACGCCACCAGGTGCATGTTGGACTGGGGGCCCCCTCCGCCGGCGTCCTCGTGGAAGCTCTTCTCCTGGGCGAAGCGCCACAGCAGCAGCTTCAGATCGTGCATCGAGCTGCTGAACGTGATCTCGCACCGCTGCGTGCACTCCTGCATGTAGTTGTTGTGGCGCGCCATCGAGGACGAGAACGAGGACTCGCTCACGTCCGGACCCCACAGCGGCAGCAGCCCGTTGCAGCGCGTGTTGGCGTTCTGCAGCGAGGCGCTTTCCCATTCGTCGCGCGATCGCGCCAACCGGATCGCGTTCATGTGGCAATCGACGTGGACCACGTTGAAGTGCGTCACCGTCGTGTAGCCGACCGTTTTCTTCGTCGGCTTCATCTCGTACTCCTCCACGTTGGCGCGCTTGGTGAAGGTGTAGATGCCGAGCACCTTGTTCGGCTGGCAGGCGTAACCCTCGCGGCAGATGAAGCACGCCAGTCCCGTTTCCTCGCGCAGCTTCTCGATCTGCGACAGGATCGCGCCCTTGGCCGTCACCTGGCCCTTCTCGTTCGTGCGCATCCCCAGCGCGTCCAGTTGCTTCTCGCGCGTGGCCATCGCCAGCCGCTTCTTCTCGGCGCGCGTGAAATCGCGCACCTCCTGCACCCGTTTGGCCGTGGCCGGCTCGGTACAGAGCGCCTCCAGCAGGTTCTCGGCCAGCGACCCCACGTGCTCGTCACTCGACACCTGCTCCAGCCGGTGAATGATCGGGATGATGTCCTTGGCCACGGCCAGCTGCGTCGCCTCGTGCTTCGTGGCCAGTCCCGTCAGGGCGCGCAGGATGTACTTGAGTGAGGCGCGAGAAATGAACTCCTTCAGCTCGTCCGAATCCGTACGCAGCAGCGTCGGTTTCACGCAGGGCGCATGCGATCGGATGTACTCCAGGGCACGATCGACGATTCCGAGGCCCATGATGTAGTCCTTCAGTGTGCCACCGATCGAGTTGTGCTCGATGCCGGTCGTTAGCACGCAGAACAGCTCCATCTTGAACTCTTCCTCGGCCGTCCGCTCCGCGTCGAACCGATCGAAGTCGAACACGGCGCGAAAGTGTTCGCACAGCAGCGCCATCTTGATGTCGTTGCCGTACACGAGCGCGGCCAGCACGCGGATCAGGTGCCGCAGCACCGACGGGTTGTTGCGCACGTTGGCGCAGTGCGTACACGAGAGGAGCGCCTGCACGTACTCGGGCCCGCCGAAGGTGAGCGAAAACTGGAGGAACGAGTCGAGCGTGTCGGATGCGGCCTTCGACAGGCACGTCTCCATGATCTCCAGCAGCTGCTCCGTGACGGCCGACTGTTGGGCGTCGGCACCGTCGGCACTCTGGAGCAGACACAGCTGCAGAACCTTCAGCAGCGTGTTGATGGCACCCAGTTCCGGCTGGCACAGGACCTCCTGGCAGCGGCGCACCTTCACGCTCAACAGGAACAGCTTCAACAGCACCTGCAGCAACGTCCGCGACTTGGACACGTTCTGCAGGCTGCCGATACGGTCCAGCATCACCTTCAGCCCACCGCAGTCGGCCAGCACGTTCGCCATCCGGTACAGCTGCTCGTTGTCCACCGTCTCCTGGCTCTTGGCGTTCAGCGTCTCGATAAACTCCTCCGTGGCGTCACCCAGCAGACCGCGCATCCGGTACACGACGCGCATCGCGTCCCGCTCGCCACCCTCCTGCAGCCACACCTTCTTGTACACCTCCTTGACCGGCAGATCGAGGCTGATGATCTTGTTGTGCACCAGCAGCTCCATCCCGTTGTCGTCGTCCAGCAGCGCCACCAGCTCGCAGTCGATGCAGATCTTGTTCTTAACGTCGCGCATCAGCGGACCCAGCCCGGCCTCGTTCGACGGGTACGGGTTGCCCAGCATCCGGCCCTGCAGGTAGTCCTCCTGGTGCGGGTCCTTCTCGAGCGTCAGGAAGAACTCGCCCACGTCGTTCTCCTCCGGGTGGATGATCGAGCAGAGGCGCTCGAACATAAAGACCGGCGTTTTGACGTCACTCGTCGGCGTGCGCCGCACCGTGTCGATGCACACGGCCATAAACGCGGCCGTCTCCTCCTCCGTCCCCGTAGTCATTTCCTCCAGCATCTCCAGCAGCTTACCCTGCGCGTCGTCGATCAGCCGTGTCCGCTGCACGATCAACTTGCGCAGATCCAAATAACCCTGCAGCACCGGCCCCAGCAGCTTGCCCTTGTACGTCTTCCGGATCTGCGCATTGTCCAGGAACACGCCCATCAGCTCGACCAGCTGCCGAAGCGCATAGCCCTGGGCCAGATCCGTCGACAGGGTGGTCTCCTCCAGCCGGTGGATCTTTTCGATCTCCACCGTCACCAGCTGCACCAGCAGCTGCAGGACACCCTGGAGCGCCAGATACTGACGCGACGGGCACTCGTCCGCGATCAACCGGTACACGGTCAGGAACTCACCGCTCGCCTCACCACTTTCGCCGACGTACCGCAGGAATCCGGTCAGCAGATTAAGCATCTCGCGCTTACGCTCCGGCGTACGGCTCAGGGACGCGATCAGGGCACAGGCCATTGTCCGGCCGAGCCGCGAGTTGGTGTTGAACAGGATCGGCTGCAGCCAGCTGGCCGCCTGCAGTTCCAGCGGGACCGCCGGCGGCACTCCCTTCGCGAGCGCTCGCTGACGCCACCGTTTGGCGTACTTTTCACCGAGATATGCATTCCGCACGGCGCTGCGCCGTTGCTCGAGGGCCGACCGGAACCCACCGACCGGAGCGGCCTGCGGTGGTGGCGAAGAAGACGCCGCCTGGGTTGGCTTCCTGGGAGGCATCCGAGCTTTCCAGGCCGTAAACGTGTGGTTCGTGTCGCCCGCGATCCACTTCTCGTAGCTCAGCGTGAGGCCGTCCGTCGGCTGCACGGTGCACAGCTGCTGGACCGTCGTTTCCTTGGGTCGCGCCAACGGTGGACAGATCAGTGACTGGACGATGCGCAAACACGGATGGATGACGGCCGTGGCGGGGCCACGTGGATCGCGCGATGCCTGCAGAAATAGCTCGATCACCGTGCGCAGCTTCATCTCCCAGCAGCTGTCCTCCTGGCCGACCATCGACTCGAGGAGGGTCATCTCGTGGCGTACGGCCGCATCGAGCGACACCAGGGGCACGGTGCCGGAGAGGGCCATACGGACGCGATCTTGCAGGAGCCGGCAGAGGGCGCCGGTGGCGTCGGGTAGATCGCGCGTCAACAGACACAGCAACTGGCGCACCTCGTCCTGCAGCTGGGCCGTTCCGCGGCGCAAATTGTTCGTCGCCAGTTCCCGGACCAACCCCTGGGCGCACAGCCCGACCCGGCACGCCATATTGGAGGCCATCGCGCGCAACAGCGTCAGACACTGTTCGGTCGACGCCAGCGCACAGCCGTAGCACTTGTTCATGGCCACCGTCGGACGATCGGTGCCGCCGACTCCGACACCACCCTCCTGCTGCGCGTCCTGCTGACTGCGATCGTACGCCACCAGCTCCTTGCGGCAGGCCTGCACCTTCTGGATGATCTTGCTCAGCTCCTCGAACGTCGATTTCGACTCGACGCAGTACTTTTGGGCCAGCAGCTGGATCACGCGGTTCACCTGCGACGCCACCGTGCCGACGCCACTGCCGACGGATGACACTCCCGTGCCGCCGCCACCGATCAGTGACTCATCCAGCACACGATCGAGCTTGTGTTCCGACACCTTCTGCACGAGCAGCTCCAGGATCTGTTTGTTGTTCTGGAGCGCTTTGTACGATCGATCCGCCTTTTCGAGCGAGGCATGGATCGACTGGACCGTTTTGGCCCGATCTTCGGCCGACTCGATCGGATCGACGGCGCAGCACGCTCGCCCGTAGATGCTGTAATCGAACTTGGCGTACTTGCAGAACCCACACGAGTGGCACAGGAACGGATCCTTCTCGTCGTAGTTGATGGCCCGACACTTGTGGCACTGGAACACGTTCTCGCCGCAGTTCCCGCAGACGCCCGGATTGGCCGGGACCACGGCACTGCACCGCGGACACTGGAGGCTCTCGCTGGAGCCGCTCACCGTCTCGTAAAAGTCTGCGTACTCGATCATCAGATTGCAGGCCGTGATCGGGAGCGAAAAGTCGATCTTCACGTCCGTCTGGCCCGACTGGAGCGTCACCTTGCGCGCCTTGTGCCACATCGACGGCCGGTTCTTGAGCTCCACCACCGCCTGCACCGTGCGGTTGTTGTAGTAGATGTTGATCGTGCGCACCATCTTGGCCCGCTTCAGGTCCGTGATGCGCAGCACGATCTTCGAGATCGTGTGGCTCTGCACCAGCTTCACGATCGTGGTCGTCGTCGTAAACTTCGAGTCCACCTTCACGGTCGACAGCTTAATGTTGCCGAACGGCAACTCCGGGCTGTTGCACACCAGGCACGGCTCGGACTCGAGGTAGAAGCCCTCCAGTTCCAGCACGTGCGCCAGGGCACTGTAGATCGGAGCGTTCGGGTGGCGCGATAGTAGTTCGTTCTGCTGGCGCAGCACCGACACGGCCTGTGCCGTGTAGTCGGGCAACCGATCGGCCAGCGAACGGGTGTTGAGTGTCAGGAAGCCAAGCAGATCGACAAACTGAGCCGTTCGCTTCCCATACGCCGGCAGCAGTGGCCAGAGACCCCACAGACACTGGAGCAGCGATTCCTTGTGCAACTCGGCACTGTTCTCGTAGAACGCGTACACGAGCGCGTGCGCCTGCCAGCGGATCGCCGTGGAGTTCGTTTCCAGCAGGAAGCTGCGGATGAACTTACTCAGCACGTGGGGTGCAACCTGCGCGAAGATTTGGGCCACCAGCGCCACACATTGGGCCGGATCGAACTTGGACTCGGACGGCGCAACCATCGTGTCCGACTCCTCCGACTTGTCGCGATCTTTGCGATCCTTCACCACCACGACGGATGACTTCCCGGCCAGTGGATCTCCTGATTTGGAAGGAGCGGCCACGGCGACAACGGCGGCGGCGGGTGCCGTGTTGCAAATGGCCGATTGTAGCAGCTGCAAGATGATCGTCGAAACGCCTTCTTCCAGCTGGCAGCAGCTGATGTGGAGCAGCGCGGACAGTATGTCGGCGTTGCGGACACAGAACTTTTGCCAGTTCCCGGTGCGGATCGAAGCGATCTCCTGGCACGCGCGGAAGTGCTCCGTCAGCTCGACCAGCGCATCGTACCCGAGGATCGGTGTGGATGGCGATGGACTGTTGTTGTTGGCCGCCACCGCTGGACTCGTGCCTACTTCGCAGCACTTTTTGACCGCCTTCATGTGCGTATCGAGCGAGTGAAGATCGCGCAGCTGACGGTACTTTTCCTTGCTGCCGCAGATGTACAGCAGTAGCTTGCGGACCTGACGGCGCAAGACCGGCGACTGCATGTACATCATGTACTCGCAGAGCGTGGCCGTCATGTACTCACACAGCGAATGGTACCACTCGTGGGACGACGGGTGACCCGACGACAGCTTCAGGATCTGGTACGGCAACCGGACCGCCATCTCGGTCAGCACCTGGGCGTACATCTCGAACACGTCGCTTGATCCCTTCGGGAACGGGCGCGTAAAGAACGGCTGCATATCGGGCGCGATCCCGTACAGAGTGGGCTTTAGCAGAATGTTTGCAGCGGCAGCACCGGCCGCGGCACCACTCGAACTCCCTCCCGCGCCATTGGCCCCGGCAGCAGCTGCGGCCGCGGCCGCGTTTGCTGCTGCCGGCGAAGCGACGCCCTCGTCGACGGTGGCCGCCGTGGCCGAAGATTTCCAGTGCGGTAAAAACGATTCCATGATCATCAGACAGTACGGGATGGCGTTGTTCTTCATGAGCGCGTTTGCGGTCGCTTGCGCCACGAACGAAGCATTGTCCAGCATGGCCTGGTTAACGGAGGATCCCGTGGCCGTGGCGGCGGCAGCGGCGGCCGCCGCTGATGAGGATGACTTTGACTTCACTTTGCCCATCAGCACACCGATCAGGCGCAGGACGACCAGTTGGACCTCCGTTTTCGGGGTGCGGTGCGCCAGCTGGTAGATCTTGGTCGTTGGGATCTCGAGCCGATCGATCAGTGCCTGCAGAAGGCGGCCCAACACCTGCTGGTCCGCTTCCTGGGTGCCGTCCAGATCGGACGTCAGCATCAGGATGACCTGCATGAACGGGATGCACTGGGCGCCGGTCACACCGTCCAGGGACGAAAAGTTGTCCACCAGCTTGGCGAGGATCGAGTAGCGCAGCACGTGCAGTTTCGTGGCGTTTTCAGTGGCCGCATCGGACCCGGAAGCCGGCTCCGGTTCCGGCGGGGCGGTCGAAGTCGAAGGAGCAGCCGTAGAAGGACCAGGGGCGGCCACATTCGATGATGACGAGGTCGATGGTTGGGATGAGGTCCCGGCAAGCGGATCGACCACCGACGTGCGCGGTGGTGACGGATTCGGTTGCTCCTCGTACGTCGAGCTACGACCGGACGTTCCGCCGATGCTGTCCACTCCGCTGCAGCCACTCTCCGAGCCTCCGCTGCCACTTCCGGCGTGCTCACCGGCCGGCGATGTACGGAGCGTCGATCCTTCCGTGGCCACGTTCGACAGCTCGTCATCGTCCGACCCGCCGCCGGAACCGCCCGCGATGGCCGCCACCGGGCCGCCACTGTTGCGGTTGCGGTTGCCCTGGTACGCGGCGATGCTTTGCTGTAGCGTCGGCAGATCGACCTCGTTGTCCTGCAGACTGAGCGCGATCGCGATCTCCATGATCGTGTCGTCGTCCGTATCGGACGCTTCCAGCAGGTGCGGGAACCCGACGCCCAGCAGTGCCTCAAGCGAGGCCAGCGCCTGGTTTCCGGCTGTCGGTTCCAGACCGAGCGATTCGATAGCGTCCACCTCAACGGCGGCGGCCGCTCCGGCGCCAAAATCTTCCACCGCTGACGATCCGCTGCCCGATGGCCCGGCGACGGGTTCACGGGAAGACGATCCTCCTGCAGCCACCGAGGGTGCGGCCCCACTGGCACTGGCCGATGGGGTCGGTGTGGTGCAAACGGGCGGACTTTCGATCAACACCTTGCGGCGCTTGATCTTTGGCCGCAGCAATCGGATCATGGCCTGTTTCGCACTGTGGCTTATGATCGGGGCCGGATCGAGCAGTAGGCTCACGAAGAACTTGGTCATCCGCTCCACGAGCTCGGCGTCGGCCAGCGCAAACGCGTAAACGATCTCCACCAGCGAATAGATGACCGCCTCGACGTGGCACAGCCCTCGTTTGACGATCGCCACCGGTTCCTCGAAGGCGGGCGTGATGAGGTACAGTTCCTTCATGAGCACCATCAACCGCGGCAAGATGTGGAGCCGCTGCTCGGCACAGATCTTGGCCATCGCGTGTGGCCGCTGGATGGCGATGCTGCGCATCATCAGCACCGCCCGGTAGTACGCCTCCGGATCGACGTCCCCATTGTCGACCGTTTCGATCATCTGCCGTAGCTGCTCGTGGATGTAGTTCAGGATCTCGCGATCCTTGTACGCGTGGTACGCCACTTTGCTCGTGTGGCACGTCATCAGCACATTCCGGGCATCGTGCTGCAGCACGTTGACGGTCGGGTATAGGATCAGGGTGGTCGCAACATCGATCGCCGACTGACGGGCGGATTCTTCGGCGATCGGTCCACCGAGCAACGAGAGGCCACTCTCCAGCACGTGCAACATTCCGGACAGCATCCGATCGAGCGACGTCATGTAGAGGCCATCCCCGGAACCACCGCCGGTGCCGTCACTGGCGACGGCAATCGGCCCACCGCTGGTCGCCGGCCCGCCACCATTCGTGGCTGGTTCCCCGGTGGATGTTCCGGCCGTCGTCACAGCCGCCGCCGCGCCATTGTTTAGCCCTGTGCCACTGGACTGCGCATCTTCGGCCTCTTCCGGCCACCCGAACACATCCTTCGTCTTGCCGTAGATCTTGATACTGTCCAGGATGGTGATGTGCTCGGCGTCGGCCGACGGCCCCAGATGAATGCACAGCTTCTTGTCGCTCTGGAGGCTCTCTTCGCGCGTCAGCGGCAAATCGAACCAACGGGCCCGTGTGGCCACTGTTGGGACGGCCCGACCCAGGAGCGTGACCCTTTGCGGTGCCTTCGTCACATCCTGGGAACCGATTTGAATGCGAACTCCTGCAAAAAACAGAATTGTGGTTAGATCGCTCCCACCAAGATCATCGTGATCGTCGCCTTACCCGTAATGACCATGTTCTGATCGTTGTTCATCACATCGAGCGTGAATCCGTTCGCCTTGGTTGACGTCACGTACAGACCGGTCGAGTTCAGGCGGTGTTTCAGGTGCTGCGTGTTGTAGATCTGCAACAGATCGTTCCCACCGTACTCGACGTCGTTCATGAGCGTGCAGTGTTCGAAGAAATCGATCGGGAACACGGGTGCGGCCGGTACACCGGCCACCGGACCGGCTCCGGTCCGGCTTCCGGATGCAGCACCCGCAGCGGAACCGCCGGTGGCACTGCCACTGGCGGCCGTTGCAGCTGCCGGTGCTTTAGTAGCTTTGCGCGATCGCGATCGTGACGATTGCTTCGCGGACGACACCGAACCGCCGCCGGCAACGAGCTGTGCGTGCCCGGCGATCGGTTGCACCTCGGGCGAAAGCCAGTAGCCCGTGTTTTCGGGATGGGCCGCGTAAATTCGCAAGCTCCCATCCTCGCACAGCAGAATCAGGGTGGTCTTCTCGACGCCCGACACCGAGTGCCGAATGGCGACCATGTCCATGATCTTGGCCTTTGCATTCTGCGCCTTAATTTCCTGCGCCATGTAACCGTCCGGTTTGATCATGAAGATGACCGGATTGTTGAGGCTCTGCATCATCGCGCACACGAGGCCCGGATGGCCCGCGATCTCCGTCCACTGGCAGAGCGGCTGGGTGGTGGCCTTCGAGAACAGCTTCGAGCTCGGATTGCACACCAGCGCGATCACACACTTGGCGCCCTCGTTGACGTTCGTGAGCGGTGCCATAAAGTTGCGCCCGGCCGCGTAACTGAAGAACAGCAACTGCAGCACGTGCGAGTAGTAAATCGATACGCCACCGGCCAGAATCTGTCCATTGTCGTCGGAGATCAGTGGATGGTCCAGTTCGAGCGTACTGGTCACGTAGAATGGCCCGTGCTTGGCGAGACTTTCGTCGCTGAGCGGCTGCGTGTAGATGTAACCGAGCGAGGACATGATCAGCATGTAGTACGTACCGTCCGGATCGTACACGAACGTGCAGTCGCGTATCTTGCCGCTCGGCACCAGGAAGTAGTACTGCGGGCTGTAGCTGTCGTCGGCCAGGTCGTAGATCTTCACGAAGTCGGCCGTCACGAGCGCCAGCTTCGTTTGGGACGCGGGCAGCCAGATGGCGCGCTTGATGAAGTTGCCCGTCTCGAGCTGCGGCGTCAGCACGATGTGATCGTTCGCGGTGCCCGAGCTCGTGAACGTCAGTATGTGGCACTCCTTGAGCCCGCACACGGCCAGAAAGTCCTCGTTGGCCGGGTTCGAAGCAAGCGACAGCACCGTACACGGGACGGGTGCCGATGCGAGGCGCGTCAGCGTCAACTTCCGCTTGGCCGCATCGGCCTGCTTTAGGAGCGCCGACAGCTGCAGGATCGTAACCTTACCCTTCTCGTGCGAGATCGCCAACTGTTGGCGCTTGCCGTGGGGCGAAGCCAGACAACAGAGCGCAACCCGGCGTACCAGGTTCGTGGACAGGAGCTGCTTGATCGTTTGACCCTGTTCGCCCGAGTAGTTCATGCGCACGTTCTCAAACGCGCCCTCCTGTGAGCCAAGGGTCGCGATCATGATCTCGTCACTCAGCACGTACGACTTTTCCGGCTGGTGGAGGCGCTCGAGTGCGTTCCGCGCACGCCAGTGACACCCGACCGGTGAGTAGCGCGCACAGTGATCCTTGATCGTGGGCATCAGCGAGTTGAAGAACGCCAGAATGCACTGCACCACCGTTCGCCACTGGGCCGGATTGTTGAGTGCTTCACGCGACGACTCAATGATCTTGGCCAGATTCTGTTCCTTCTCGGCGAAGCTGGCACGACCCGGTTCGTGCGCCGGGCTCGAAGGACGCCTGAGCCGCCGCAGGGCACCGGTAGCGGTCAGCAGCACACTGTCCGCACTGTCGGTGGCCCGCGGTAACATCGCGGCGGCCGCTACCGATCCGGAGCCGAGGATCGAGTCATCGCCGTGAGCGCCGGAAGAGGTACTTCTCCGGCTGAGTGCCTGGCAGGAGCCGTCCTCCTTGGCGCCACAATCGCAGAAAAAGTTCCCGTATTTGGCGTAGCTGATGTCGTGGTTCTTGTGGCACACCCGGGCACACACCGAGCACACGCCGACCCCGTCCACCATCTTGCACGTGTGGCAGTAGTACCAGTGCTGGTTCATAAAGTCCTTCTGCGTGATCGAGAACGTGCACAGCTTGTTGCCGAGACTGTCCTCGTCCGAGTCTTCCAGCGTGCTGTCCTCCTCGTCGCCGCCACCGCCGCCGATGCCCCCCAGCTCGTCCAGCAGGTCGTCGGCGTCCAGGGGGGAGCCATCCTCGTCCCAGGCCAGCGGCCCCAGACTGCGCGTTCCCTTCGCGCCCAATCCCAGCAGCAGATCGTTCATGTAGATCAGTATTGCGGTCACGTTGTTAAACTGTATGGCCGCCTTCCAACCAGTGCCCTGTGCACCGGCACCGGATGTCTTGCCGGCCCCTTCCAACACCTGCGCACGGCACACGTCCAACCACTCGATGGCCGCCGCGAATAGGAGCGCATGACCGCGACCCTTGCCCGCATCCGCAAGCGTGATCATGACGAGCAGCAGATCGGAAAACACGATCGCCTCCTGGCTCGGGGCCAACAGCGTGTGGCCGATCTGGATCAGGGCCTGAAACAGTGCCTCCGACACGGACGCCGTGATGCGGTTCTCGGCCACAATGTACTTCACCAGCGACTGCAGCAACATTCCGTTGCGCTCGAGCGCCTCACCGGACGATGCATCGTCCGTCGGTGGCTTTTCTGCACCACCGCAGTCCACCACGGCACCACTGCTGGCCCCTTGCCAGCCACCGCCACCGCCACTGCCTCCCTTCGTCATGCACTCGTAATCGATGTCCATCGCATCCTGCTGCTGCTCGGGGGCGGCCCCTGCCGCCGGATCGGTGGCCGACGCACCTCCCGCCGCAGCCTCCGAGGTTCCTGCCGTGGTCGCTCCTCCTCCACCGGCTGCCAACTGATCCGTGATACCCGACACGGTCGCCATGTTAGTCGGTGTCGGAACGTTGCTCGAGTTGTTCGAAGCGTTCGCCGTTAGGCTGATGCCACCCGGTCCGAGCAGAATGTGGCTCAGCCAGCTCTTCAACCGCGACCCGTCCGTAACGGCCAGCTCGGCAATGCAGATACACAGTTCTTCCTCGTCGAACGGAGCGTCCAACTTTTCGGCCGCCTGAAACAGCTTCTCGAAGAACTGCAGCACGTGCGTGGAGTAAGCCTGCGAGATGCTCGTTCCGGTGAAGGACAGCAGAACCTGCACCAGATCGCCGTCCTTGGTTTCGTAGAAAAAGTCCCGCATTGCCCGCAAACCGTTCGGGGTGTCCAGGAGTGTCTCCCAGTAGCGCAGGACACTACACAGCACCGACTCGTCCACGTTGGTGGTGCGCCGCGTGGCGCACAGCTCCGTGTACTGGATCAGGAACTGGTAGCTGTGGCGCAGGACGTTCGAAAACGCGGCCAACTGGTACGCCTCGCTGTTACTGTCACCCCCCAGGAGCGACTCCAGGCAGCGGTTGATCGACTCGTGCAGGTACTCGGCCCGCAGATCGAACACCATCGGTATGAGCAGCCCTTTCAGCCGCTCGTCCAGCTTACCGTCGTCGTAGTTCGGCAGCATGTAGTACACCAGATCGATCGCCGACTTGAACGCGTGCTTCAGCGACAGCAAGATCGAGTACGACAGATGCTTCGAGGTTTCCGTTAGGTGCGCCTCCACGATCGTCAGCGTGTGCACCTCGACCGGGAACGAACCGCTGGTGAAGTTGTCCTCACCGGCACCAGAAAGACTCTTGCGCCACTCGACCGCGATCACGTCCTTATCGTGCCCAGTAATGCATCCGACCAGCTGCTGGGCCAGCTCCGGACAGAACGAATGCTTCGAGCCAGCGATCGCGATCAGTGGCTCCATCAGGCAGGCCGGTATCTGTCCGCTCAGATTCTGCGACATCGTTGCACTGGAAACAGAGAGGGTTAACAAGTGGTCATCGGAACTCCCCAGTGCGGTCTTACTATGTGGCTACGCGCAGTATCTCCAGCACGTCCAGCAGGGCGCCCATCAGCACCTTCGTCAGGTCGGCCCGGGACACTTCGGCCGCGATCGTTGCAGCAGGCGCGGAACCCTCGCCCAAAGACGATTGCGGGGACGATCCAATCGGATCGGATGCTGCCTGCGATGTGACCGACGAAGACGAGGCAGTGGCGGAGGACGAACTGCTGCTGCCACCGGCGGCGGCCGGTTTGCTGGTTTTCACGTTTACACCCTCCTTCTCGGCCCAGCAGATCGCGTACAGATGCGACACGAGACTGTCGAGGAGAATGATCTGCGAGAGGCGCGGCTGATCGGCGGAAAAGTGCTTCGCGAAGCTCTCCAGTCCGAGCACGGTCATCTTGAGGCTGTACTTGACGTCGGACACATGATCCGTCAGCCGGTTCCACATGGCTTCGGCCGACTGCGTGTACATGCCCTGTGAGCCGAAAGGGGGGAGGTGTAATTCTGGAAGGTAACTCTATGGGACTCGCGCTCCTTACCTGTTTGACCAAACTGTTGACGATCAGGTAGTGTGAATGGGTGATCGGATGGAGGCAGCGGATTGACCACAGCAACGAGTGCAGATTGGGCGTTCGCTCCTGCATCAACGCTTCGACGTGCTGCGTGGAAGGCGGCAGCCCAAGCAGCAACTTCCAGCACAGGCTGAAACAGTAGTGAACGGCGCACAGCGTCTGGAAGGGAATGCGCGCCAAGCACATGTCCGCAATGCCCAGGATGTCGATCAGTGCATCGATCAGCCACGGGTACTTGAGCTTGTCGGGCGTGCACAGGATAAAGTTCCACGCCAACCCGTCCAGCTTGAACTCCTGCTGGACCTTCGCGTCAACCGTGGTCAGCGAGTAGAACTTGGGCTTGACGCCCCCCACTACGAACTCGTTCGCCAGCTTCCGGTGCTTGTCCTCGATGTCCTTGCGGCAGAACGACATCAGCTTCGTCTTGTAGTTCACCAGATCGGCCAGCTTCTGTTCGCCGTCGAGCGAAAACACACTGAACAGGTTCCAGCGCACCTGCTCCAGCAGCACGTTCGGCGGATTGTACAGGTGCTTCATGAGGTACTCGAGAAACAGCAACAACCGGGACAGCAGCATGATCTGGTGATCGCGCAGCGGCTTCTCGGGCGTCACGCTTCGGCACACCTCCGAGCACCGGATCACGCCGCCCGCCGTCAGCAGGAGGATGGACTTTTTCTGCATCAGATTGAGCGAGTGGAACAGGAACAGCAGCAACTGTGCGTGCTCCACGTTAAGGTCCTCCACTTCCGACTCATTCGGAATGGCCGGCGTACTGCAAATACCCTCCACGAGCGTATTGACCAACCGGTGCCAAACCGACAGACAGGCCGCTTCCTTTTCCTGCGAGGGCTTCAGCAGAAGGATCTGCACCAGAACGGCCAGTGTGCGTGGGTACACCTGCAGTGGCCACACGTTCGAGTCCTGTGTCCACGGTGAAACGCCCAGGTGCAGCAGGAGCGCCGATTGGAGCGATTCGTTTAGGAGCGAGTTTGAGATCAGATTGTGCAGATACTTGCCGACCGAGCCGGAAAACTTGACCATCGCGTTCTGCCACTGCAGGCAGCCCGAGTTGTCCTGTTCGCCGCGCGTCGAATCGCGGTCCAGTTCGCGCAAGATGTTTGCCATCAGCACCATCTGCTGTTCGCTCAGGCCCGTCTTCACGTACCGGTTCAGGTACACGTGGTTCCCGCCCAGTGAGTTGTCGAAGAAGTTGAAGATCAGCGACGCCAGCTGGAGGTACTCGTGCGGTTCGTCCTTGGCCGGCACCAGATTGCTACCGTGGCGTCCCTTTTCGTCCTTGTTTTCCGCCTCCTGTGACTCGGTCATTTCTTCGTTGGCTTCCGGGGAGAGGGTTTCTTTGAACCAGAGGCCCAGATAGCTGTCACTGTCCTCTTCCTCCGGTTCGCTTTCCTCGGAGCACGAGAACGTATCGTTAAAGTACGTCGTCGAGTCACTGTAGCTCATCGGTTCGCCCTCGTTGGTGCTCTTGGTGTTGATCCGGCGAAGGGTGCACGCCTTCCGGTAGGACACGGTGGCCAGAAAGGTCAGCAGTTGCTGGAGCGTGGCACTGTTCAGTACGCGGACGACGCGCTGGATCGAGGTGTACTGGCCGAGGATGTCGAAGCCGGCCGACTCGATGCTGCTGTACTCTTCCTCGTCCGTGCGCGAATCAATCTTCAGATCGTCGATCAGCTCCGTCAGTAGCGTCAGGCTGTGCCGGGCGATGGCCGCGTTCAGTACGCCGAAGCCCTGCTGCACCTTGAACAGGTTCACGCGCAGCGCCGGCGAAGGTTGCGCCGCCGAGGCCGAGGCTACCTGTGGAACGTCGAGCGTTTTCAGTGGACTGCGACCCTTTAGGCTCTCTTCCGACGTTTTGGCCGTCACCGGGACGATCTGCTGCAAGCCGCTCGTGTTGCCCGACGCACCCATCGTGCCCTGGATGCCGGAAATGAGCAGCCACGCGCCGATGCACAGGTGGTTCTGGTAGATGTGCGTCCGAGTCGAAGACTTTAGGATGGCTCCGATTTTGGTGAAAATTTCCAGCCCCTTGTCCACGATGGCCCGCGCCGACTCCTCTTCCTCCTCGGCCTCCTTTTGGGACTGGGCGCTTCCGGCGCCGCCGGTAGCGGATTGCCCTTGCGTCTGCTGGAGCTGCCCAGAGGAGGCCGATTTTTGTGAACCAGCCGTTGCCATGGTGAGCACGCTTGCTGCGGTCGACGTCAGCACGCCGCAGTAGAGCGCCGAAATGCCGCACTGCGAGAGGAGCGTGATTTTTTTCGGCGTCAGCGGTTCGACCAGCGGCAGCGAGATGGCCAGCAGCAGGTTCGAGATGTCCGACTCCATGAACGTGAACATGGACTTTACCGAGCTGGCTTCGGTGCTCGTGACCGGCAGGTACAGCGGACGGCCGAGCAGGGTGCACTCTTCGTACTTGATCCGGTACTTGGCCAGCGTCGTGAGGGCGCTGGTGCACCAGTTCAGCAGCGAATTGCCCGCGTTGATCGTTTTCATGCAATGCAAATTGTGTTTGATGAACAGCTCCTGGAAAGCAAAGTTCGTTTAGTGCCAAAGTGTGCCATGATCCTAGTTCACTGCGCGTACGTACCGTGCAATCGATTTGCTCTTCGCTGAGGGCCGAAAACGTGAACACTCCGTTGCCCAACGGTGTCGTGAGCTGTTGTAGGATCACGGTGGACAGATCCGAACGCGAACGCTTCATCTCCACCTTCGGGCTGTCCTTGTCGGAGGTGCCGGAACCGGAGTTGCCACTGCTGCCACTTGAGCTCCCACTAACCGACGACGGTTTGTTGGTGGGGATTTCTGGATACTTTAAGTACTTCATACCGGACACCGAGATGATGGACGAAACCGCACCGCCACCACCACCACCCGTTGCCGGCTGTTGGTTCTCGTCGGTCTTTTTCCCTTCGCAAAGGATCTTCAGCGCCATCAGCAGAATGCTCGGTTTGCATGGTGCCGTCGAGTCCAGGTGTTGGATTACGTAACGGATCAGTACGGAGGAAGCTTCGGTGTACTGGGGAAGTTTCGTTTGGGACACTGTGTTTGGGTGAGAGGAAAATTAATGAAAATGCACCCCTACAACAACAACCACAATCGTAGCGTGACGTTGCGTTCAGCGAAAAATCGATATGGCCGACGGCAAGGGGGGCACTTACGCGATGTGACCTGGTTAGCGATATTTTCTGCTGCCAGCACGACAAAGTTGTCGAAAAACTGCTTGCTAGCCGGATCATGTTCGAGGATTTCATTTTCACTAGAACCGGGCAACGAAACGAGAAAAAACGAGGGTTAGTAAAGTTTTGCCTGATGCTGATTCACGATTGCGTCGCAGACTGCTGCGGTGAAAAAGAAAGATGGACACTCGTCCGTAGCGTAGGGGAATTTTCACTTCAAGTTTACACCGCACAGGGACCCCTGGGGCCGGATATAACACACTACGTACTTTTGGATGATGGCTTTGACCAAATTGGTCATATCATTTTTGCCTATACTTTCACTTGACGATGAAACAAATGGTTTTAAAATTGCAGCCCAATCGGTACCTCCCGAATGGGCAGCCATTTTGAACCATTATGACAAGCAGAGCCATCTTCGACTCTGATCTCCCGACCAAGTTAGCAAGTGAAGGGGAAAACTACCTCCAACGTTGACAGCGATGTCACCCGGGAGCTCGTGGAGCTACGTCAGCGGGTTGAGGAGTTGGAATTTGTTGCCACCAAAACTGGGTTGCCAGCGGAACTTTGGATCAAACCGAGGTTATCTAAAAATGCATTTTCAATTCCAAAATTAGAAGCACATTATCAAATTATGCCGCAAATAGCCTGTTGCTGTTAAATGATTGTTCAGCGTACCCGTCCTACTCTTTCTACTGCACTCTGTGACCTCCTGCGAATGGTTCCATTTTGAGGAACATCGAAAACGGGTTCGATTGGTCTCACTGGTGGCGGTTGTTTACGTTTGCGATCAGCTGATGACCTCATTTCCCCTTTGCCGATTTTGCCGGCACTTCCAGCCGTTCGTTTGTAAACAAAACACAGCTGATGCCGGTTCCGTGACGACTGTTTTTATTTTGTCCGCCATCGGCGCAAAAGAGATGACAATTCAGATTCAGCCAAAGCGTTGGCGTTTGGCATAGCTACTACACGATGGTTGGCCGCCGCCGGTTGGACTGTGCAGGCCTGGTGTTGCTTTGAGCTCCAGCATTCCATTTTGTACGATTTTGCCACTGCTCGAGCGCTTCCAGCTAACGATCTGAACGAAACCTTCACATCCGTCCACATGGTTACTGAACAGCTTTCGCTTTACACGTTCCTGGCAGATGGGGCACTGCATTTCGAGGCTGTCCCGTGAAAGGGCGATCGTGCGAGTAAAGTGCGCTATGAATCGTTCGGCCGCCTCACAACTGTACGACGTACCCGCGGCGGGTTCCTCTGTATCGACGGTAATTATCTCGGAACTGGAACTGGATATAACCCTTGGCGTTCCGCTGGTCAGATCGACCGATTCGCTGACGGGCAGCTTCGTTTTGTGGCGTCCACGAATGTTGTCACGCTTCGGCAACATGTACCTTACGTTCACCGCGTACCGGGTTGAAACTTCTCCAGCGACTAATCGGCTCATTTCGTAAATTTTGTAATACGTCCCCCCACAACAATCGGCGTGCTTTTTCCACCACTCGTTGTGCAACCCGGGCGGCCCTTCGACCGATCGTACGATACCGTGGAATGGTTTGTAGTTGTGGCAAATGCCCGTGCACCGGTACCACTGGGTCCGGCAGAGCATACTGGTGTTGTTTAGCTTGTGGCTGAATGAAACGTTAGTTTGTAGCATACTATTAAGGAATGTCATCATTTTACGAAAATTGTCCCGATGTCCTCCGTTTGGTTCCTTCACCTTCTCTACCTTAAGGTACGCGTGAATCATCTCGTGCTGCAAATAGGGTTTCAAATCAATCATTCAAATCAATACGAGCCGCACACGTTCTTACCAGAATGATGCTGATTATCTCTATCCGGGGTCGCAGTATTAGCAACGCAGCATTCAATGCAATCGTATATCGGCCATCATCAGCGTTAAAGTTTCGATTGGTGGTCACCGTACCCATCGTGGTGGACCAAACAACATTGAACCGTTTCGCTTTGAAGCGCGATTGAAAGTAAAGTGTATCCAGCTTATCAAACAGGGACCGAATGTCGGGCAGGACCTCGATAAATTGCCACTCAAAGTTGTACTCGGGATCTACCCAGGTTTGCAGTTCTTCTATGAAATATTCACGGCTATTCAGATCTGCGGGCTAAAAGAAGGAGAACCCAATTAATACCGGTGGCCAAACCCGAAATGAGTAGAGCTTACCTCTGCCCGAAACACCTTGCATTCCGCAATCGAATCATCGTCTTCGTCTTTGACCTCCGGTTTCACGACTTCCACCTCATTCTCCGTCGTTGTTTCGGCCAGCACACTAAGATCACCGCCGCTATCCGAAAGCAACTCGATCGTATCATATTTTGCTTGTAACTTGACTGCCAACTGATGATCACGCTCCACGGAATCGACGATAAAAACATCCTCTTCGTCGGAACTTATCTCCCACAGTTCCTGAGCTAATACACGATCACGATTCTGATCGGACATTTTGAACATTGCACGAGGAAAAAGGATCACTGATTTGTAGTTTAGATGGCTGGCTTTAGATTTTCTATTGTTTCCTTAAATCCCGCAATTTGCACAACTGACGTTTGATGTCAGATCCGATGAAAATTCTACACAACATCAACGCTAGCGACTGCTACTTAATTATATTTATTCTATGGTTGAAAAAAGGAAACAAAAACAATACATCAACGAAGCGCTTAATTTACCATATAAAAGTAACATTTCAATATCAAAGGGATCGGTTGAAGTGAGCAACACACAGAAATAAAAAGGATGTGAATGCAGAAAGTGGTATGTAGTATTTTCACCGGGGTTTGTTATCTTGTCAACAGCAGCGGATAAACAAAAACATTACGGATTACGGAGTTCCTGTGGTGCTAGGAAGCTGGTTTCTCTTATCTAGCAAGGATGGGCGACGTTAAAACCTGCTCTATTCGCATTTGCCAGGACGGTCACGCCAATGCGTTAGCATTGAACCGAGAGTACACACAGATCGCCGTTGCCGGAAGAAGCTGTAGGTAGCCGACTGCTCCATCCACTGATAGCCCTACTAATTCGCGCCGACTCTTTCCAGTGCTGAAGGTATTTTCGATCGAAAACGATGGATTCACGGAGGTGTGTAACATGCGGGGTGGAAAGAACCAAAACCTTAGCTACTCGTCGAACGACGTGGCGTGGAGTGCGCTGGATTCCAACATCCTGGCGACGGCGGCCACGAACGGTGTGGTGTCCGTGTGGGATCTCTCAAAGTTTGGCCGGCAAAAGCAATCGCTGGTGTACAACGAGCACGAGCGGACGGCCCATTCGGTCGCGTTCCACGGCACGGAGGCGAACCTGCTGATCTCGGGCTCGCAGGACGGCACGATCAAGTGTTTCGATCTGCGCACGGACAAGATCGCGGTCAATACGTACTTTAGCAAATCGGAGAGCGTGCGCGATGTAAAGTTCAGTCCCCACGCGCCCAACACGTTTGCGGCCGTGTCGGAAAACGGGACCGTCCAGCTGTGGGACATTCGGCGAAACGATCGTTGTACCACACAGTTCACGGCGCACAGTGGCCCCATCTACACCTGCGATTGGCACCCCATCCAACCGTGGTTGGCAACGGGCAGCAGGGATCGGCAGATAAAGGTGTGGAACACGAGCCCCAAGAACTCGTCGCTGGAAAGCACTAAAAACGTATCGCTCGAGTACACGATACACACGATCGCGGTCGTTGGGCGGGTACGCTGGAGGCCCGACAAAATGTACCACATTGCCAGCTGTGCGCTCGTGGTGGACAACAGCATCTACATCTGGGACCTGCGGCGACCCTACATTCCGTACGCCTCGTTCAACGAGCACTCGAACGTGACGACGGGCATCGCGTTCAAAGGCAACGATCGGCACGTGCTGCTATCGACGAGCAAGGATTCGACCATCTTCAAGCACGTCTTCAAGGACGCTATGCGGCCGGCACTGAAAGCGAACCCGCAGGGGGCCACCTTCAACTACAAGGGCGATCTGCTGTACGCGTACGAGATGAAGGTGATCGCGCCGCCTCCGCCACCGCCCGTTTCGACGGGGCTGCTCAGCCAAGGCAGTGGGTTGCTGGGATCGCGCCAGAAAACGCCTCCCTCGGCCGACCAGTTCCATCTGGCCAAATCGAATCTGTCGAACTTTTTGACCAAAACCATCGGCACCGGCTCGAAGGATGTAACGAAGACGTCCCTGCTGAAGGACTATCTGGCCCTGAAGGGCTGCGCCAAGGAGTACGTTCTGTCGGGGCCCTCGCTGGCGGAGATCTGCGGCCACAATGCGGCCGTGGCGAAAAAGTACGGCAAATCGAACGTTAGCTTTCTGTGGAACTTTATTAGCCAACTGTACGCGTACAGTTCGATCGCGAGCACGAAGCTGGAACAGCGCAACTCGAACTCCAGCCAGCACACCGGTGGTCGGCTGATGGCCCAGATCTCCAACCAGTCCAGCAGCGGGCGTAGCGAGGAGCGGGCCATCGGTAGTGGCAGCAACCCCAACCTGGGGCCCATTAGCAGCACTGCGAGTAACGGAAATGCGGACGATTTTGTGGAATTTGCAAGCAATACCAAAAATGCCAACGAACCGCCGGGCCTGGGCCAGTTACTGTTGGTGGACGTGGAGCACGAGCGGTGCGAGTTCGTGTTCGGTGAGACGGAACTAACGTTCGATTCGGTGGACTGCATCAAAGGGTTCCGGAACGGGTTTCTGTACATGGGACCGCACGATATGGTGAAGGAGTACACGTTTCCGTCGTCGAATCTGATGAACGCACACGAGCTGCACCCGACGCAACACCGCAACAAACATTTGGCGGCGGCGGCGGCGCAAAAATCACAGGAAACGTCTCCTCCGCCGAACCCGGCCCCGAGCTTCCTGAAGATATCGGACCACAATCCTACGCCGCCCATCTGGCAGCCGCACCAGGTGCTGGCGGACTGTTTGTCGCTCCAGACGGAGGTCGGTGACGTGCAGACGTCCTCCTGCATACTGATGGCCCTCGGGGAACGGGGCCACAGTCTGCAGATCGACGAAACGGTCCAGGAGAACTGGCTGCTGTCGTACATTGAGCTGCTGCACCGACATCAGCTGTGGAACGAGGCGACGCAGGTCATCAACAAGAGCTGGATACGGTCGGTGGCCGAGTTGAACCAGCAGTCGACCACCATGTACACTAGCTGCGGCCAGTGCTCGAAGCAATTACTGAACACCGTCGGATGGTACTGTTCGCGCTGCAAATCGGCCCAAAGCTCCAAGTGCAGCGTGTGCAATGGCGTCGTCCGGGGGCTGTACGCTTGGTGCCAGGGGTGTTCACACGGTGGCCACCTTGAACACCTGAAACACTGGTTCGCCAACAACCCCAAGTGTCCCAAGTGTGGCCACTTGTGCGAATACGAATGAGATCGGTTTAATAAATGCACAAAGTCGTAAGGTTTTTTTTTATTGATCCGAGTTTTATTCAAAACCGAATTTAGTGTGGTAAGAACCGTCACATATCCGTTGACTCATCATCACTGGAACTCAGGTGAAAGGCGGGATTTCTGGTTCCACCTTCTGGTGCGCCGCCGCCCGGACACGCTTCATCGCTGACTACTATGGCCGGCGTCAGTTTGGTGGAGCTGTTGAAGATCTTACGCTCCTTCAGCATGCTGCCGGCGCCAGTTCCACCGTCGCACGCTTTCAGATCGTGCGCACTGGTCACGTGCCTTATGGGGCGCACCTCTCGAGCCGTTTCCGGCCCCACCGCCGTCCGTGTGTCCTGATGATGTCGTAGAAACTCCTCAAACTTTTTATTGCCATCCCAAGACTGGACGTCGAACGTACGGGAGGGTGGCGGCCGTTTGCCACGTGCACGCACCGGACGCGTCATTGGTTGGGTTTTGTGCGGAGGCAGTGCCCGCTCGACGTTGGGCAGCCCGGTTTTGAAAACCGGTTTCGAGCCCACCGAATGATTGCGCTCGACGCAACGGTTGTTCCCGGTGTGGCGCTTTGACCGCTGTCGGGGCGGTGTCGGCAGCCCAACGGTCGGCTGCTGCTGACTGGGGAGCGCTGATTCCGATAGTTTTCTAAACAGTGCGTGCGCATTCACGGTCCGGTTCGGCCGATCGTGGGCATCCTCCAGATCGTAGGAGGTACGCGACGACGAACGGCTCAGTTCGGGCGACGAGGGCACGGTCGGTGAGGCCACGGAAAAGTCCGACACTGTGGTGTTGCGCGAAAGCTGTGACAGTTGGCGCGGTACCGACGATATCCGGCGGGCTCGATCTACGTCGTCTTTCAACGGGTACGGTTTGGGAGGAATCGGTGGTGGAAGTGGCTGCAGTTGAATGCTGGCATCGGACAGCTTTGGCCCCGGTTGGGGTGCGACCGACGTGTTGGCTGCCCCGTGCTGGGTCGGTGAGATGAAATACGTTTCGATTTCCTGCAGTGATTTGCCTTCCGTCTCCGGCAGCACCTTGTAGAGGATCGCTGCGCCAACCAGTGTCACTAGGGAGTAGATCCAGAACGTGCCGGGCAGCGTGAAGGTGGCCAGCATGGACAGGAAACTTTTGTTGGCCAGAAAGCCAAAAATGTACGCAATTCCACCGGCCAGTCCGGAGCCACCGGCGCGTACGTTCGGGGCAAACATTTCTCCGATCAGGATCCACGGAACTAGTCGGATACCGATGTGCGTCAGGAAGGCACTGCCCAGCAGGAGCGTTAGTGGCACCCAGACGTACCGATTTTTGTTGACGTGCGGCAGCGGAACAAACACCTGGTCCGGGATGGCCGATTTAACGTACTCGCCGTAGCTGATCGTTATGTTGATCGGCTCATTCAGGCTATCGTTAACGTAGTAATTCGTAAAGCTTTGTGCCGAATAAACAATGCCGTCCGCGGCCGTCGAGTCGCTGCGGTTAGGCCGAACCATTGTTGCGGTTTCGTTAAGCTGCGTTTCCAGGTGCGTTACGTTCAGCAACGGCAACACCGAACTGTTGGACAGCTCGGCAATAACTTCTCGGGACTGCAACGGTATCACGGTAATGTCCGCCTTGATGGAGGACACGTTCGCAACGACGTTGTGGACGGCGGCACCGGGAATGTCGTTCAGGAAGTAGGTATAGGTGGCGGCTCCGAAGAAGCACACGGCACATCCGATCGTCGAGAGGAACACTAGGGGCCGCTTACCGGTACGGTGCACCAGAAACACGCAAAACAGCGTCCCGATCAGCTCCGTCAGCCCAAGCAGACACGTCGCGTAGTACTTGTTGATCGGCGCTTTCAGCGTGTGAAAGATCTAATGCGATAGATCAACAGCACCGGGGCCGATTAGAGTGGGGCCAGATAGCGGCCGGCCGGTCGCTAAGGTCACATACCTGAACGGCATACGTTTGGAGCGTGGTCATGCCCGAAAAGTGTCCGATGAAAAAGCACAGCAGAATGATCCCGAACGGCTGCAGGAAGGCCCTCCGCGTGTAGAGCCGAGCCTTGTCGACGATCGTGAAGTCCTTCTGCAGTTCCACATCCTTCGTCATCTGTTGCTCAATCTCTTTGAACTCTTCGCTAACCTACCAAACGAAACGGAAAAATCCCGTGTTTTCTTCGGTCGTGCCAGTTGACCTGCAGCCTCCTGCGCCTACCTGTTCCAGAGACACCCAACCACGCAGCCACGCTAGGGCCTTTTTCGATTCCTCTAACCGTCCCTTGCTTGCCAACCACACCGGACTCTCCGGTATGAGGAAGAGCAACAGGGCAGCCAGTACCGGGACCACGGAACTGACCAAAGCCACGGTGCGCCACTTCAGAAAGCTGCCCATCAAAAACTCCAACAGTACGCCCAATATAACACACGTCGATCCGGTTGCCGCCAACATGCCACGGTAGCGCGGTTGGGTAATTTCGGCCACGTACGTCAGCACCGGCGCTTCACCGAGTCCACCACTGAGCCCGGCCAGCGCCAGCCCCCAGTACAGGAAGGAGACGTCGGTCGCGTAGTGGAACATCATCCAGGCGATAAAGATCGGAATGTTGATCAACTGGGAGCGAACGAGACACGTGGACACGTGGTTCGAATTATGTCGGTTAGGATGCCCCGGTCACACGCCGCCTTACCTGCATTGCCCGCCGTCGGCCGATCGGTTGAGCAAGCGCACCCGAAAAAATACTGCCCAGCGGGACGCAGATCAAATTGATGGAGCTGAGCCACGAAATTTGCTCCTTGCTCAACATCACATCCTTCTCGAGGGCCGGCTGTCGTCCGTCACCGCCCTGGATTGCCGGAATCACTATGGTCGGAAAGCCGAGCGTCATGCCGTAGCCGAGAAGCAGCACATTCTTCACACCGACCGCCAACGTTTGCGCTAGTGCCGCCTTCCGAGTGCTAAGCCGATCTTCGGATCCGACACTGCCCCGCTTATCCTCACACTCGGGATCGGACATCGCGGCCCTGTAGCAACTGGCGGCGGTACACTTTACGTAATCGAAGAACACGGTACCCGGGTGGGTTTCGGCGTGCTGGGCACGGTACTGATAGAAAATTTCGCGATCGCTGACCGTGGAGCGGCTGGTGGCGCTCGTGGCGCTCGTTTTGCGTATGGCCAACCCGAGCGGATCCGGATCGTGGAACTGTTCACCGACAAACTTTAGTTTCTCCTTCCGTTTGCCATAGTTGGTCTTGCGTACGGCCAACTGGTACGGATCGGGATCTTCGAACGTTTCACCTTTCAGCACCACCTTTGGCTTTCGTTTCTTGCGCTCCTTCCGCCTTCGGTGATGAGCCTGGCAGCACCCGGTGGCAGGCGATGGCCGATGGTTCGACGGTTGCTGCTTGGAACGTTGCTCGATACTGCGTGGAATCGCCAGCTTCGAATTGCGATCACCGTCGGTCGCGATCGGTGATCGCTTTTGGCAATCGTCCGTGCTGCGGAAGTTTTGCGAATCAATTAGCACGGATTTGTTGATGGTCCGGGGCCAATAGAAGCATCGGAAAATGCCGTCACTGGTATCAAAATCGGGGAGGCCGCCCCTTGCGGTGTGTACGCTGTCGATTAGCATCGATCGGAGCGCGGTGCTCGGATGGGAAGGTGTCAATCCTTCGATTATTTGTTGTTTTTGTCGGTGCTGCCGGTGATCTGGATTTGAATCCATCGATCTCGCGGTGCAGTTTGTGGAGTATCCAATTTTGTGGCCTGTAAAAATGGGGCGGCTTCGGCAACGAAAAAACGAAATGTGTCACTTACTTGTCTTTCAGTCTCATTCCGTCCGCGGGTGGTTTTGGGGTCTCCTGAGTTCGCGTGGCGTAAGTTAACACTTTACTTGCCGTTGGCCAGCCTCCTAAGCTATGCCGGTTTTCGCCAAAAATTCCCCTCCACGCAAATCGATGTTTGGTGCGAAAAAACAATATAAACCCGGTCAGTCGGCGGCCTTCACTAATCGATTTGATCTACTGACGGCCGCGCAGCGCACCGCGACTTCATTCACGGGTTAACGGATGGCAACTGTCCCGCGCAAATTACGGCAAGTACGGCATTGCGAGACGATCGGCCGCCGCCACCGATCAACGCGTCAGGGGATTTCTCCCCGCGCGCGGCAGGCTGGTTTGACTGTATTGAAGCGGAATCGGGCAGTGCCATTAGAATATTCTATTGCCTCCCCCCCCCCCTTCAATGGTGATCCAGTTGTTCCCCTGGCCGGGGCGGGAATTTCGTAGGGTTTTATCCGGGTTTCGCTGGTTCGCGCCAATTGTGCCATTGAAACAGAACGCAACATCGCCAATTAATTCTGAAGTTTTTATTCATTAAATAAAATTTGCATTCAAAAAAGAAAATACAAACTTCAACGTTTACTGTCAACGCAGCGTGAGGTCCGTAGTTCCGTGCAAGGCCAATTCATTATCTGCGAGTCGCCCGATTTAGGCAGCAACCTTCTCCTCCGTGCAACCGGTGGTGGCCGATACCATCGACTGTCCATCGTCAGCCGGGGCATCCTGGCACGAGAGGGACGGGAACTTCTGGTACAGCGCCGCTCGGTACCTCGGATGGCTGATACCGTACACGATCGGGTTATAGACGGCGTTCGCCTTCGCGAACAGTGATCCCCAGATGGTGGCCAGCGGGCTGATTGGTGCCGCCTTGAAGATTCCGGTATAGTTAATGACCAGGTACGGGGTCCAGGCCATGAACCACAGTGAAATGGTAACCAGGGCGACCTTGGCCAGCTTCATCTCGGTGCTGGTGTTCTGAGCCTCCTGCGAACGCAGCGAGGCCACGTTCATCTTCTTGGCCTGTTCTCGCATGTTCTTCTCGTGAGCAGAGACAGCCTGGGACAAGGGACAAACGGAACGCCGGCAAGTTAGAAACTGATTTTGTTTGGCCGTGGCCGCGGGACCTTACCTGAATGATGAAAATGTACGAGTAGATGATGCTGAACAGCGGCAGGTAGTACACGAAGAAAGAGTAGACCAGAATGTATGATCGGCTGAAGAAGTCCTGCGTCAAGTAGTCGGTTCCGCAGGAGCTCATGTTGCCCTCCGGCACGTATCGGTTCCATCCGAAGAGAGGGGCCAAGGTCCAGGGCAGGGCGAACGCCCAGATGCCCAGAATACGCAGCAGGGCACCGTTGTTGCCCATTGGCTTGGCCGAGAGACCTTTCACGATGACGTTGTAACGGTCAAACGCAATCATGGTCATGGTCCAGATTGAGGCACAACCGAACAGTGATCCAAACATGCCGTACAGCTCGCAAGCGAACGGGCCGAGCACCCAGGTCTCGTACCAGCAGTTGATCACCATCGGCGGGGCCATGGTGAACATCATCAGGAAATCAGAGAAGGCCAAATTGACCACCAGCAAGTTGGACGGGGTACGGAGTGACTTGGTATTGGTGAAAATGTACATCACGCAACCGTTGCCGATGAGCGAAACGACTCCGAGGATAAAGATGACGAACCCCAGGATCGAATGCCACAGCGGGTTCATCGGCGGAAACTGGTACCAGTGAGCGTCCACCATGTGGAGCATCTCCGGCGGTACCTTGTCAACCACCGTGATGTTGCTGACGACCGTCTGGGTCCAGGCGCTGAAATGGGGCTCGGCGTACGCTGCCATCCTGAGTCGTTGCCGTAGACAGTTTCGCACACAACAGTAACGAGCTGCTTTCTGATGCTTTCAGACGATTCTGTGGTGGGAGCCACGGGCACTGTTCACACTCTAAGGTCAAGCTGAAGAAAATCGCGTTTGATGGCGAACTACTCCAGGCTCACTGTAGCTACTGTGGAACTCTACTTGGAATGATCACCGGTGTTGTACCAAGAAACAACTCGTCCTTCGTACCATCGGGGCCGGTCTTTTATAGTTCGGCTCCCAAATATGGCACTAATTCGATTAGCCGCGGCCCTGCGGTGTCCTGGTATTCATAATTTCGGAATCGCTAATCCTTAACGTAATAATTCGTGTGTCGTTTTGGGCTTTTTTGTTCCTGCTCTGCGGCGCAAGGGCACACGCACCGTACCTGACAACAGTGGCGCTCCATCGTGGTTGTAAGCTGGAGTAAAATCAAATTAAGTCCTTGTTGAGGTCATTTAATCATTCTTTCACAACTTTATTTTTGGAAGCAATGGAAATCAGCTATGGAATTGATGGATGGATTGGCTATGGATTGGAGGAAATAAAAAATCATTCACTGAAAGGATGTTTAATGATATCTTTACGCGAGTTTAGTACTATTCCGCTACAATTGAATGTTTCATTTTATAGCAAATTATTGTAATTTATTGGATACAATGGTGGGTAGCACGTGTATAAATTCCAGAACTGTGAGGGGCTTACCCAAAAATAAAAAAATAAAGTTATTTCGCGAGGGAATACAGATTGTTACCGAATCAACCGGCCCCCGTGTCCTTCCGTCCCTAGGGTACAGACCTTGGTATAGGGTGGGAACTAAAAGGAAGCGGTTTGCGGGTTCCCTTATTAATGTCCATCAGAAAAAGGTTCCCAGGTTAGTTGGTAACGCTGTTGCTGTCAACAAGGTTCAATCGCGGGTTTCGGGGATTTTATCAACGATGAATTTATTTTCTTTCCCTCATTTTTGTCGTATTTATAAAAGTTCGAAGCGTCGAAATTAACAAAAGCTTGAATAAGTAATCAATATTGAGATTATTATACGGTTTGTTAGTGATTTAGCTGTTGAAATACTGAATGTATGAAGCCAACAAATTCCAGTCCAAAGTTGAAATAGTTTAGCGTTTTAAAACTTCCGTCCAATGAACTGCACCACCGTGTCCGCTTTATGTAATGCTTTAGGTTCGTGTTTCGCACTGATCAATAGCCGTAGCGTTTGAAACAATCGACGTTTGGTCCATTTTATCCTTGCGGTAGGTCAACCACGGAAAACGTTGCCGAAGAGCTGCCTTATATTTCGGATGGCTGATGCCGTACACGATCGGGTTGTAGACGGCGTTAGCTTTGGCGAACAGCGATCCCCAGGTCGTTTGAAGAGGGCTTATGGACCCGGTGCCAAAGATACCTACGTAGTTAATTACCAGGTATGGGGTCCAGGCCATAAACCACAGCGAAATGGTAACGAGTGCGATTTTCGCCAGCTGGATTTCTGCATTCCGCCCCCCAGAATGGTCCGCCGAGCGAAGGGACACAACGTTCATTTTTCTCGCCTGCTCTCGCATGATTCTTTCGTGTTCGGATACAACCTGAAACAGGAAAAGTTAAGCACACGCGAAGGACACGAAAAAAAGGCACTAGGACTCTCTGGTTTACCTTCAAAATGTAAGTGTAGTAGTAGATGATAAGAAACAACGGTAGCCAGTAAACGAAGGCCGAGTATGCGTAGATGTAGGAAACACTGATCCAATCCTTCGAAAGATAGTCCGTCCCACAGGCGCTCATATTTCCTTCCGGAACATACCGATTCCATCCGAACAGTGGGGCTAAAGTCCACACCAATGAATTGGCCCATACTAAAAGAATCCGCCCCACAGATCCTTGGTAGGTGAGTGGTTTGGCCGATAGACCGTTGACGATGACGTTGTAGCGTTCGTACGCGATCATGGTCATGCTCCAGATGGAAACGCACCCGGA
This sequence comes from Anopheles cruzii, assembly GCF_943734635.1. Lineage (NCBI taxonomy): Eukaryota > Metazoa > Arthropoda > Insecta > Diptera > Culicidae > Anopheles > Anopheles cruzii. The sequence goes on along the minus strand of NC_069145.1, from coordinate 1,821,498 downwards.
CAATGATCCGAGCATTCCGTACACTTCACACCACAGGGCACCGAATATCCACGTCCCGTAGTACGAATTGACGATGACCGGCGGAGCCATCGTGAACATCATCATGAAATCGGCAAACGACAGATTGATCACCATTAGGTTGGAGGGCGTGCGTAGACTTTTGGTGGTGGAGAATACGAGGATCACGCAGCTATTGCCCACGATGGCAATGAACGCCAAAAGACCCATAGTAGAGGCCAACGCTGTATGCCATTTCGTGTCCAATGGTGGAAACTGGTGCCAGTACGTATCGACGAGGTGTAACATTTCGGGCGGCACTTTATCAACCATCGTCAAGTTGTCTACGGCAACTGTCCAGGGTAAGGGCTGTGGAATATGAGGCCCAGTGACAAAAGTTGCCATTGCCCGACGAACCACTGCTTTTGGTGAAGTTTGTTGCCACTTTGTTGGGTGGAGTTTGGTACTTTACTATTACGAACTGGTTGTGAACGATTTTAGAGGCACCGTCCGTCTAACTGGATCGGAACGGATATTTTATCGAGTATTTATACGAGTTCAATTCATTCAGAAGATCCGCAGTAATTGGATTATTTCAATGAAAAACGGCAGATTCTATGAT
>NC_069145.1:1790879-1815879 GCF_943734635.1 Anopheles cruzii | reverse complement strand
CTGTAATGACATCGTCCCCGGCAAGTTTAATAAGGGGCCGTGCAGTGGGCACCGATGTTGTGATGGACGATTTCGTTCGGAACATACTCATGTCCGTGGACAGATTGGCGGAAGTTTCGGAAATCTGTAGGCTTTGTTTCAGCGGTAACAACTCTACCGTTGGGGAGGACCGTAATCGAGTGGTCGGTTTGCTGGCCTTAGGTATTACGTTTGGTTGCCCTTTCAACGGTGGGGCATTGGCCACAGGGGTGGAATTTTCTCCAACCTTTACTCGCGCCATTTGTTCGACTTTCGAGAGCAACTGATTGCGTGTAATGAAGAAATGTTTATGCTTCTTCTTTTGAACGTCCCTTTGTTGCGCTAGCGCCTCGCCGGCCACATTAAAACCGTCTACGGTTAACTGCTTAGCCCTAGGATCAATTCCGATTGCTTTGAGACGGGACCGGAATTGATGTAATATTTGTTTTTTGGGTGACAATAACAGGGTTTTGGCCGGGTACGATTGCGGCAATGCATTTTGTGGTTCTTGGTGTGCGACATCTACCGAGTCGTTAGGGTGTTTGGTGATACGAAGGTCTTTACTACGTTCAATTGGAACCACCTCTGTATCGCTTTCGGTCGATTCGGTTTCAGAAGAGAAGGACTGCTTATCCTTCTCGATGTTATCAAGATTTTCTAATCCGGGCGGTGCTACTGCACCTTCAATTGTAATCTCTGGAAGGGTGATCAACTTTAGTGGCGCCGATTGGCCCTGGTTTCTGGTGACATTCTTGGTACGGTTCAACGGAACATCTTTCCCCTCGTCTGCCTCGTGCGTTTTCAAGAGCAACTTTTCCAGTTGTTCCATTTTCTGTGTGTACGCCTCTTCGAATGTTACCATGGTTTCCCGGGCCTGCTTTTGGCTTCCCTCGTACATTTTCTCCAACTCTTGGTACCGGTCCTTCCACACACTTTCGTCGGCCATCGGAAGCGGAGTCGTTCGTTCCGATCGTTCGATCGTCTGGATGGCATCGACCAGATTCTTCTTGACCGCCTCAATTTCCTGATGGATGTTTTGCCTTTCATTTGTCTTCCAAAATTCGTACAATTGCTTCTGTTCCTCGAGAAAAGATTGGAGATCCGCTTTGGAAATCGTCTGTTCGTTAGGTAACTCTTTTTGGAGCAGCTCCACCGGGGACGAGGGGCTTAAATTGCGGTTCGAGTGACGGTCGGTTTGGGTTTGTACTTCTTTTTCATTGCAATCTTTATCGTCCGTCAAATTGCTCTGTATTCCGATGCTGTGCAGGATTTTGTGCTGCCTCGGTGCGTTTTCCTGTTGCTGCGGCGTAACGGTTCTGCTCTCGTCCGAACAAACCCGACAACGATGGCCCTTGGCTGACCGATGACCGTGTAGATCCTTCTCGGCGGCATTCAGGCGCTCTTTCAATTGCTTTACTTCCAGCTCCAGTTTGATGGTGTTTATTAGGCTCTTATCGGTATCGGATGGGTTGTGGTCGACGGGTGCATCCGAGGGTGGCCGAGCACTGGCATGCTTCCGAAGGATGTGGGCACTGAGCAGCTCGGGGCTGATAAAGTTTTTGGTACACCGCGAACACGGATAAACGGTCGTCTGTTGGTGGTTCTGAAGTTCTTCGGCACGCTGCAGCTTGCGCTGGAGGAGCGCGTTTTCATCGTTCCGTTTTTTCGCCAGCTTCTCCAAGCGCCCATTTTCGCTCTGCAGCGCTTGGATGGTATTTCTTATCTCGACCACGGTTTCGTCGAGAAATTGTTTGCAGAACAGCAGATACTGAATGCTAAATTGGGCCAGAATAAAGTACTTTCCGATGGCGGGATCAAGGATCCGATTGTTTAGCACGGTTCCGATGGGCACTTCCGAGATGTGTGGAATGAATTCATCCAATTTCTCGTAATCACACTCACTAACAATGGCATAGGGATCGATAGAAGCTGATGGGGGGGAGACAAACGGTGAAGGGTTAATGGTATCGAGAAGCGTAACAATGTTTATTATGTTTACCAACAAATCTCCAGTCGATACAGTGTCCGATCGAAAGCTCCCGAATCGCAAAACCTGCTTCGCGAGCAATTTTCGGAAAATTATGATGCCACTTGCTGGACATGGTTTGAGGCGCGAAAACGCAGAGGCACGTGTTTCCAGTTACACCACTGATAACGTGTTTTATTATTGACTTATTTGCCTCCAAGGATTGATCCTTCGCAACGCTTTGAAGGTTAAACACGTTGACGCATTTTTTTTTTCGTCGCACTCGAGTGTAACCATAGCAACGCCAAAAACCACTACAAAGCAAACGAGTAACAACAACCACAATGGAACAGTGACACTAACTCAAATCAGCTCCAACAGGCCGTCTATTATCAATGGTTCTATATCACGGTATTTAAACAAATGTACCGAACCAGATTTTATATTGAGCGAATGTTCTCCGCCAGCCAGAGAATACTCGCCAACGTTTTTTCTGGCCCGCGCAAAAACGTGCCCATCGACGTTCGGTACCACGCGGTGAATCCGTTCGTCGTCTTGGTGATTTTGCGGCATGTGCCGCACGACTAGCTGATAGAAATGGTTTTCGACACTCTCGTGAAAGTCTACGGCAAACTTGTGCTCCGCGTCCGACAACCGTTTAGCGTCGGACGAGCGGACCGAATCCGTGTCGAGGATGTGCGAAGCGTATGATTCGATTTTCTGCAACCGACACCGCAGATAGGACGCCACAATGAACCGAATCCGTTCCACTTCCATGCGGTGCACGATGTACAGCAGATCGTTCTGGTTGGTCGACGCAAGGTTCTCTTCCATGTGCACCAACTGAATCATGACCATTTCGACCAACGATTCTTCGTACGGCAGCAGATCGGGGGCAAACTTTTCGTTTATCCACGCCCGTTGAAGCGATTCCAGAACCTGAGAGCGAACAAATAGTTTGCATTTTCACTCGACTAACACGGCTTATTGAGTGTGTATTACCTCCTGTGAAGACATTTGTATTTCATCGTCTTCCTCAGTTTCCTGGTCAACGTCTGCGGGCTCGGAAGCGCCGTTCGTTTCCGATGCTAAATTGCTCGTGTCCATTGCGTTGAAAACGTTAACGAACAGCACTTTTTGTTTTGATGATTATTTTGCGCGGGTTTCGCGCCACAATTGCAAGACAATCAAAATAATGTGTTTCGCGATCACGCGACCATGACCATTAGGCACCCGGTTTCTGACATTCGATTCACGCGTGCTGTCAACTTGACACTCGACCGACCAGCAAGTGAAATCAGCTTTCGCCGCGAGCTCGTAGAAATTACTAATTCGTCTTTCGGAAACAACAACGTGCGTGTTCTAACTTCAGCAATGGCCAGCGTGCAAACGGATTTCCGGATCGTTGTTGAGAATGTGATGAACCGGTGGACCGCACTGCGGATGGCCGTAGAGCACGGAATGGGAGGCCCTTTGGGATTGAATGTACGGACCGGGTGGTCGTCGATTCAAATGGATGGCAACGAGTTTGTTGTTGTGGAACTTGATATAAAAATGCTTCTCTCTCTCCCGCAGACTGCCATCGAACTGATCGACTACGTTACATCGTACTGCACGGAAAACAAAAACGTCGATTCGTTCGATCTGCGCGAGATACTGGAGGAAATCATGGATCAGGAGTACGAAACGATCTGCGAGGACGATTCGATACAAGGTACACGTGTTGGCCCACCGATGCAGGAGTGCATTATGTTCATGTGCGCGCGCGTTTTGTTACAGAAATCAGTGTCCTGTTGGTTACGTACTTGAACCTGCTGAAGCAAGGAAAGGGCGACGAGGTAAGGGCACAGCTGGGCCTAATGAAACCGTGTGAAATGTGGATTGTAAGTGGGGCCAAGATTAAGTATCAGCGTATGGACGATAGCAGCGACAGCGAAAACGATGACGACGATCGGGAAGAGAGGATGGAAGTAGAACAAACCACCACAAACGGCAACGTAGAAGTGATTGGTCCTAGCACCGAAGGATCCAGCACCAAGTTCATAGAAGAAACCATCGATCCCGGTTGGACCCAGGTACGGGGCAGAAGGCGTAGATAAGTGGTAAGGAGCGTCGGCTAGCGGTTAGGATACGGAAAAAGGTCAAATTGTACATAATAAACCAAACTTCCTCACGGTGTATATGGGTCAGTGCGACTGACAGCTATTTGGTTATGATTGACAGCAAAGAAACAGAACGGCTGGCAACCCAGTCTCCGGGCAGGCTGTCAGTTTGTTGACATGTCAATGCATATTTTTTCTTCCGACCCGACCTGAGGAGAACTCAGCGCAGGCAAAAGTTCGATCGAAAACAGGATGGTTGTGGTTAAATTAAAGGTCCACTGGTGATAAACCTTTCTTCTGCAGTGCTCGTTTAGCGCTTTGGCAGACGTTAGACTAAACACGAGTGCCACAGCGTAAGGGATCATCCCGATCATGTCTTGGCCAAACAGTTGGCCCGCCGTGCAGCAGCAGCAGCAGCCAGCCGGAATGGTGCCATCGTATCCACCTCCAGCGGGTTCTGCTGCCGCCGCCGCGACTCCCAGCATCCAGGCGGGGGCCGATTATGGGTCTGCGGTCAGCTCATACAATCAGTGGCAATGGCAGCAGTACCAACAACAGTACGCCCAGTGGCACGCACAGTATGGCGAGCAATATGCACAGCAAACGGGCAACGCACTGCCCCCCGTGGCCACCCCGATGCCGTCGGTGGCTGCGGCGGTGCCGACTGTTTTTGCAGCCGCACCAACGCTACCTTCGTTTCCACCGGTCAACTTGGTCGCTCCGCCGCCTCCCGCGGAACCACATCCGGACGAGCTCAAGTCCCAAACAAGTAATGTGATGGTTGCCACCAGTGTGTGCCAGTGTGTCATGTTGTTGTGGCCTGCTCTCACTATCGATATTGTTTCAGATCAACAAAAGCCTCCCCTCCCGGAGGAGCAGAGTGCCGAGGAGATCGCGTTCGACGAGCAGTTCCACAAATGGGAGCAAGAGTTCGAGGTGTGGAAGCGCAATAATAGCAACCACCCGGACAAGAAAGCGTACCGGGATTACGAGCAAAAGTGTGAAGAGCGCCGCAAGAAGCTTCTCGAGAGGCGCGAACAACTCAGAAGAAAACGGATAGAAAAGAATGCTTCGCAGGCTGCTGCACCAACACCGCCGGCCACCGTGCCACCGCCGCCACCGCCTTCCGATCCGGAACAACCGACGGGCAACGGAGCTCAACTAGCGAACGTGTTTACGCACGCCTCCGCCGGAGCGCACAGCTCCGGCAGTGGAATCCCCGGATTGGATCTGATCAGCGAAAATCCACCACCACCAGCACTGAAGAAGCCCAAGCTGGAACCCGATGCGGATCCGGTGGTAGCGGTGATCGATCTGGTAGAAAATGATCCGCCGGACCAGAAGCCCACTCTCAACGGTATGAACCAGGACCCGGACAACCGCAGGCCGCAAGAGACGAACGTGGATGCGATCAGTTCCTTGCTGAACGATCCGAAGGTGAACGCACTGTTGCAGCTGGTCGGCAACACGATGGCCTCGGCTGGGAGTAACGGTGGAGGAGACGGCGCGGTCGGTGCGGCCACTAACCCCCTGATGGCCGCACTTGCGCAGCTGACGCACAACCGGTCGGGCGGCGGTGATGGCGATCTGCTGAAACAGCTGCAAAACACTGTCGAAAATCGACCCAATGGTTCGTGTCGTAATGAGCGGAGCGGCCCGGAGACTGCTAGATTTTTGAGCAGCCCGGCCAGCAGCGTAGCTAGCAGTAGCCGGACCACGCTGCCGGATTCCTACGATCCTCGCATTCCGCCACCCATGATCGACGTCGATCTTTCGCAACCACCACCGATGGTGTCGCGAGGCCGGAATCACAAAGGCCCCCAAACGCAGCGGCGCGATCGGTGGAGTGGCAATGCGCCGGATCGCTTCGAGCACCCGCGGTTCCGCGGGAGTCCGGTGGCAAAAATGGCCCGCTTCGATCGTCCGCCACCACCGCTAGCGGCGGCGGCGGCGGCAGAGTACCAGATCGACCCGGAGCTCGGGCGGCCCGTTGCCGTTCCGAAGCCACTGTGGATGACGGAGGACGAGTATCAGGAGATTTACGATCGGTACGAGGACGTGCAGAGTTTCGACGAGCGCAAACACAAAATGGAACTGGCCATTCAGGTGTTACGGCAAAACAAAATACGTGCCGGCCAGCTGCCGCCGGGCTACGAGCGGCCTTTGCTTTCCGCCCGAGGCGGTATGCCGAGGCCGTTGATTAAGACGGAAATCAAGCACGAACCGACCGATGAATACTTTCAACCGACGCAGGTCTTTGACTACAGTAACTGCAGGAGTGTACCGCCACCGACCGTGACCCAGGAACCCCCCAGGATCGGGCGAGTGATCGACTATGGACACCAGGGTGCCGGATCGCACGGTGTCTACCGACCGAATGACCGTAGGAATCTTCAGACTCGCCTGCGCAATGCTCAAAATGGCTCGAGTGGAGGTACGACCCTTTGGTGTTTTGATTCGCGCGATCGTGATCTAATCTTTCTTTTGCCCACAGCGGACGAGAACCAGTTTGTACACGGTTCGCAACGCTTTGATTACAACCACTCGAGCGTCTCGAACGCAGCCACTAGCAGCAGTGGCAACTGTAGCGCGGAACAGCGCGCCGACCAGCAGTGGGCGATGGCGGCGGCCACGTTGCCACACAACAAATCGATCGATCGATCCGTTTCTAGCCTGCAGCGCTTGGCCGAGATGCACCTGAACCCGAACCCGGAGGAAAGCAATCCGCACTATCCGTGCAAGTTCATATTGATGAACGATAATCGGCCCAACTGCCTGAGCACCAAGCGTGCCAAGCGACCATCGTCGATACGGAAACAAAAGTTGAAGCAACAACTGCAGCAACAACAGCAAAAAGAGCCGGCTGGTGGCAGCAGCGGTGCAGCGGTCGTTCCCACCGGACCGGAGCCGAACTCGGAGCCAGGGCTGGAGGAGCTGAGCTCGGACAACGACATCGAAGACGATCGACCCGACTGGGGCAACAGCACCGACGAGGGGGCAGCCGGCGGTCGGCAGGAGTGCAAGAGTGAACCGCGCGACGACGATCGCTCGGAGTCGGTAGTTTCTTCCCAATCGTTCCAGCAACACGGATTGCCGCCCCGGATGATCGATATCGAGGAGCTGCTGTTGCCCCCGGGACGATTTAACCGGCCGCCCCGTATCTGTTTGCTCGTTCGCGGACTACCGGGCAGCGGCAAGTCCCACCTGGCCCGGCTGATCAAGGCGAAGGAGCAAGGGTTCGGTGGGCCGTCACCGCGGGTCCTCAGCCTGGACGACTACTTTCTGGTGGACAAAGAGGTGGAAGAACGGGACCCCGTGAGCGGGAAGCTGACGAAGGTGGTCCGCGCGGAGTACGAGTTCGACGGTGAGATGGAGGAGCTTTACATCCAAAATCTGATCAAAGCGTTCAAGCGCACCATCTCGGAGCGGTTGTTCAACTTCGTGATTGTCGATTGCTGCAACCATCGGTTGGAGTACTATTGCGAGTTTCACAACTACGCCCGGAGCAACGGGTTTAAGGTGAGATCGCGCCCGGGCGCGTGCCACAGATCGCTCCTAATCGATCCCGATCTTTCATACAGGTGTACACGTGCACTATGCAAACGGATGTGGACGCTTGCGTTGAGCAAAATGTTCACCATCGCACGGCGGAGGAGATACAAGTGTACGCCGACAACTGGGCCATGGCCCCGGACGAGCATGTGCAACTCAACTTTAACTCGTTGCTGGAACCGGACCGGTCGGACACGAATGCGGTCGTTACCGATATGGATATTGCGGGTGACGATGAATCGCTGCCGGACGTGGACAGTGGACAGAACGAGCTGGAACATGTAGGAACGCGCGCCGTGCCGTGCCGTCACGAAACGAGCGTACGAACGTGTAAAGCGAACGTGAACGTGGGTTAATCCTTATTTTCACATACATCCACAGGCCAACGCATCACAGGACGACAGTAACGACGATAGTGCGGCGGGTACCGCAGAGGTGAGATATTGAGTATATTGTTGACCTAGGCGCAGTCCTGCGGCATTGTAGCTGCGTGCGCTCATTTTGAATCGAACACATGCGCGCGTGTATAGTGCGGTTGCTAAGCAACGGCGCCCTTTGTTTGTGCTGCTTGCTGGTCGCAGCAGCCCTGTATGCTTTTAAGCGGGTAGAAGGATGGCCGATGGGAAGGATGGCCGATACAGCGTATTCGAAGGGGCATTCTTAATGACACCATTTTCTTTCAAATTACCATTCATTAAATACCGCCCATTTGGCGCGTGTGTGTTTGCGCGCGCATATAGTGTGATTTGTTCGCGAGTAAATGGGACAACGACACCAGTGAGCAGAATTTAGGTTGGTATTATTGTTTTCCTTCCATTTCCATAACGTACCATTTAAGTCATGTAGAGCGTCACGTTTGTCGATCAATTGAAAAGCCGATTTTCTTTTGACTACCAATCGACCCTTGTTGCGTCGCGACGGAACGTTGCATTGCATGAGCGACGTCGGTTCGGCGCGAATGCGACCACAAACCGAACCATACTAATTCTGGCCTACCCCTCCCTACCCCTCTCGCTCTGTTTCTCTCCCGTTCGATTCGCTTCGACCAAACACACACAGCCCGACTCGATGGCACTAGTAAACCCTTGAAGCGCCCACCAACCCTGGAGGACTACTTGCAGCTGGACAGCGATGACGACGACGGTAACGGTGACGACGGTGACGGCGACGGTGATGATGCCGAAGGTCGAGAAAAGGTGGCCGGCGTCGGCGATGCTGTCAGCAAGAAGAAGAAACGTGTCCGATGGGCCGACGTAGAGGAGCGGAAGGCGCAGCGCAAGATGCGTCAGGTGGGATTCGTTGTCGGTGTCACGGATTGGTCCCGGATGATGGACCCTACGAAAGGCAGCAGCGCCCTGACGCAGACAAAGTATATCGAGCGCGTGAAGAAACCGTCCGACGGAAAGTAACGACGCATTGGCGCACTGCTCAGTCATGTCACCAATCGAAGTTCACCGCGGAAAGCACCCGATCGCAATGAATGTTCCACGGTTTTGCAATAATGTGAAATGGAATTCAATTGTTTAAAGGCTTTTCTACTGTGACCGGGGGGCAACGGGCAATCACGATTAATTCGCCGCATTGCACCTCTTATTGTATATTTCAAACCAGATCGCAACTGATCTACTGATTAGGGTATAAAGTTTGCCAAACTTATTGCAACCACCGCGCGTTTCCTTTATTTTGCCTTCCGTTGATCCGAACTCTGTTCCCCCCACTAAACCACGGCCAGCTGGAACTGCACCAGCATTATCAGGTAGCTGGTAATGGTCGCGATCATCTGAGGGGGAAAGGTGGACGAAGAAGCATTAGTGGTCGATCCTAGCTCACTTGCGATCAGTTTTGCGTTTCTACCGAAAACAGTAGCGTGTAATCGATGTAGTAAAGGCCACAGTTCTTAATTTTGAAATCCTGATGCAGCAGATCGATGGTGAATAGTTCAATCTGTGGAAAGAAAGGGGTTCGAAACAACGGCACTCTATCGCAGCACTGTGCCACCGCTGTAACTCACGCAACGGTCGACCGTGGGTTCAACATCCGTCTGAAGGAACTCGTTCAGCAGCACACCGGTGTTTTCGGCCTAACGAAAAGTTAAGATTAATGAGCGATTCCGTAATGAATGAACGCAACCGTATAGTTGGTGTGAACCTGCTCCGTGATGTCGGCACAAGCGGACACGATGTAGTAGAACTGGATGGCCTGAAACGTGGCGAATATGAACGAGCTTGTGTACTTGGCGAGAAAAAATTCGTCGCCTTGCCGTATGCCTTGCACGATGGATGTATAGGCGTAAAAAATCTAAGAGGAGACACAGAGTTCGAGAAGTCGTTAACCGGTTAAATGATGTTCAACCCAGCGCCCTCCTCCGTACCTCCGAGATAATGATCACAAAACTGGACAATACCAGACACAGCAAGGAAGTGCTAACAATCTGTGCGATGTATCTCATGCTTTCGGTAATGTGCAGATGCTGCTGGTACAGGTTCAGCCACGTTTTGATACCCTCTCGTTTCCGGTTGCGGCTCTGTACCATCGCCTCGTTTACGGTCTCGTACAGATAGGCACAAGCGTGCGCCACCATAACGATCACGTTCGCGAGGATTGTCAGTTGGCAAAAGAAGAAAATGTTGAGCGTCCAGCAGAGCACGCTCAGTGGGCCCGGTTCGAAGAGTTGCGCGTAGAAGCTCACAAAGATGGGCACGATGCCCGCATCTACCAGCACCAGCTTGGCCACCGTTTTGACGGTATATTTCCACTTCCGGCCCTTCGGTTGGTGCTCCGAAAGGGAAGCGAAAATGGTCGACAAACCGTTCAGTGCGTGCAGCATCGTGTCGCGTTCGGTCAACAGGTGAATGTGCGCGAATACGAGCGCCCCATAGTTCAGAGCATATTGGCACCAAGCCAAATAGTACACTATCGAAAGCGTTGGAAAGGGAATCTCGCGCATCAGAAAGAGGTACACGAACGGATAGGTACACACTGCTACCGCAGCCACGCACCGGCACCACAGTTTCAGTCGGTTGTTGGATCGGAACGCGTTGGATCGCTTGGAGAAGGTAAAGGGCACGAATCCGGCACCTTGCGCCAAACAGATGGTGCCTCGGAACAGGGCTCGCGCCACGTGGTCGTAGTATGACATCGTTATGGGCAGAACGATCGCGATTAACTGGCGCCGCAGTGTGCGATGGTGCGTGCGGATTCCATTGTGTTAATGTGCGAAGCGATCAATGACTCCATAATGGCCATCAAATATTGAAAACCGCTGCCTTACCTCCGATATCATGATAACAAATTCATACAACAGGGTGAGCGCCAGCGGAAGGCTGTAGAAGTTGACGATGGTTCGGATGGACTCGGTGAGCGCACTATGATGGACCTGGAGGCCGCTGAGCTGGCGGGCGATGTGGGTAAGTATGAACTGTCGGTCTGCCGGACCTTTCTCCCAGCGCTGAGCGTTTTCATCCACTTCTAGTATGCTGGCGATCATCAGCCGGACACGCTCGTTGATGAGCCCGTACAGAAAGTATGTCCACAGTAGCGTCGCGAGCAGGATGTTGCTCACTATCACCAGCTGTAACGTGCTGAACGTGCTCAGGCACCAGGCCACGATAAACGATAGACTGGCACTGCGATAGTGCCACAGGTAAGTCCCATTCCACGACAGGCAGATCCCAATGTCGACGAGGATCACTTTCACCAGCAGCCGTTTGCCAACCGCTGGCCCCGAAGATGGGCTGCCATCGGTGGAGTAGAACAAAAACTCCAGAATGGTTTGGCTTTGGACGACAAGTTCATTCAAAGCGCACAGCAGCGCGGACGGATCGAAAATTACTTGCCAATAGAGAACAATCACGGTGGTGTAGTTGAGTACAAACTGTGCCACCACCAGATAGTAGCTGGTATTGAGTAGTGGGAAAATTTCTTCTTGCAACAATTTTCTGTAGCCCCACAAGTTCACCAATAGCAACAGTGTGGCCACCGATCGGCAATACCACAACCGAAGCGCTGACGATTTGAATCTATCGGCTTGGTACGAAAAAGGCAGCACTCCATACAGCTGGCCGAACCCCATGAGTAGGGCCAACACTGCGTTCGTGAGGGACACTTTTGGTAACATGATTACGCGCGTTACTGAATGGCCGAAAAAGCTGCCGAAGCGATGAGCTTCGATATCATCACCAATTAGACTAATTGAAGATGGGCACCCAAGAAACGGGTCCCATGCATAATTGATGGGCGACGCAACGCAGCAGCAGAACGCGAGGCCGAGCGGTAACAGATGGCAAAACGGATAACGGAACTATTAATCTATTCTCTGTTAATATACATTCAATTGAAACTGTATCAACACGATCAAATATGATGTTGCGGTGGTGGCCACCTGCAAAAGAAGGAGAGTTACAAAGGATAACAGCCTTGCTGCGACTACCTTACCGAGTACATAAACACCAAGTCGAGCGCGTACATATCGGCCACCTGAATCCGGGCATCGTGGCTCAGCAGTGCCAGGTTGAACAGTTCCATACTACGCTCGGTGCGCGTGTCAATCGGAGCGTCGATAAACGTGTTCATTATCACTCCTGGTTGGCGAGACTAGAGCATGTTTTGCATTATAGCTTGCAGCTTTAACTAGCACTCCTTCTATCAACCTGCTTTGCGATGATGGTGGCCACAACCGATAACAGCACAAACTGCGACAACTCGAAGATAATACAGAGAATCGGATTGATCAACCCGTGGATGCTACTGTTGCGGGACCAATCCTGGGCAATCGACACGTAGATGAAGTAAACCTGTGAATTGCCTGTAGTCTGCAGTCCCTGACACACACGATCCCCGCACGGTCCTTTGGCTTACCCTGGACAGTATAACCACGAATTGGTTAAGGTTCATCAGGAGGATAGGAGCTTGAAGAATGTTAAAAAAATGCCTCACAATTTCGGTCACTTCCCGGTGCACGCTGTACAGTCCGTCGATGGTGTCACTCACGTCGCAACATATCTGCTGGCGAAGCGCATTTCGTTTGGCCCAAAACGAGGCACCGCGTTCAAACGAAACCAGTCTTGCAATGGCGCTCTCAAGCTGTGCGTTGATGGCACCGTGGCAATGTGCACCGAAAAGTAGCAGCAAGAGCACCAAATTCGAAATTTGTGCCCCCATAACGATGACGCAGATGTTGAGGGTACGATAGTTTCGCAGGTAGTGCTCCACGTGCGCGTCATTGTTGATCAAAAACAAGATGCACAGGAAAATGTCGGTGCACAGAACTTTCACCACTATCGGGGCTATGGTGCCCGTGGCCGCGGTAGGAAAGCCGGAATCGTATAGGAGACGCCGTACGATGGCCATGAAGCGATTCGCGCACTGTAGCAGCTTCGATTGGTTGCCGAAAATCTGATAAAAACAGGACGTTATCGTGCAGTAGCGTACCAGGAACTCGACGTACACCAAATGGCGCACCAGCATCAGATCCGGAAACGGTACGCTGGTGAGAATGTGTAAAAAACTGAACAACACCAGAACGGCCGTGGCGCACCCGACGGCAAAGGACCAGCAAAGTTTAAGCCGGTTCCTGCGCAATCGGTACCCGTTTGCGCGATCGAGCACGAACGGGTTCAATCCCATGAGGGAGTTGTAGTAGTAGAGAAAGTTGAGAAAAAAGTGAACCGTCTTTGAGTGCATTTCCGATCGGGACTGTCCGGCGGAAGTCGCCGGACATTTGTGGTTCCACGTCCAACAGCAGCGATGGACGGATGATCGATGTGAGCGGCATAAACTATTCAGTGTCGACGTCCGGCTGCATTGTGAATAATACATAGTGCGCTAACGTGGCCGTAGCTTGCGGAGTGGCTGATTGCAGGCCACTAGTACACTTGTTGCTGTAGTCCGGTGTCCATTAACGCAAGCGTTCGCGATCGACCATGGCGCTGTCTCGAGCGGAGAAGTTTTTCGTCGGACTTTTGACGGGCTGCGGTTTGCTGCCATTTCGAATGCATTCCCCATCGAAGCGGTTCATCGCGTGCACACGCCACTATTGGTACAGTATTCTGTGCACGGTTCTATTCAGCGTACTGGCCCCATGGATTTACTGGGGAGCAATAGGCAGCACATTGCACCCGCAAACACCGCTCAACAACTACATGATCGTTATACAGTTTTTCTTCATGTACTGTATCGCGTTGCTGAGCCGTACCGAGGCCATACTCAAGCACAGACAGCTTTGCGCTCTTCTCAATTCCTTACTAGAGCTACGCGATACGGCGGGAAGTGGAAGAACTGGCGCAGAAACTAATCGATCAACATCGATCAGATTGTGGATGAAATTTGTCCTGTTTGACGTTGGTCTGATGGTCATTTCGGGATTGTTTTTTAACAAAAATCTCCCCAACACGGTCTACTGGTGGTATCTGCTCCTCAGCTTCGCCAATCTGGTGATGGTGTTTCTGATCAATATGACCATAAATTTATTGCTGATCGTGCTGTACTGTGGTGAGTATATTTATCGACTGATCAACCAACGATGTGTGGACTTGGTACACGGTTCCAGTCAGCGCCACGGAGCAGCGTTGCAATGGTACATGCTGCACATGGATACGGTCACCGTAGTCGAGTGTCTGGTGGACAGCGTTAGCAAACCGCTGCTACTGCTAAACGTGTGGTACTTTTTCATTATCGTCTTTTCGGTACGCAAAACTAACCGAAGCTATCATGTTATGTGATCGTGAAATATCATGCACGTGTTCGTTAGGTTTTCTATTTGTTCACCAGCATCGTCCAGGATATGCGGCGGGAACCGAACGGATACCGGTTCAATATGATAAACCCGATCGCGTTCTTTCTCAGCGAGGCATCACAAGTATTTTACATCGTTTCCGCTGCATCGTCGTACGCTGAACGTGCCCGGGAAATTGTGCCAATATTAGGCACGTACACTGTCGGACCCGTGGAACATTCGGACGAAAGATTGGTATGGCTCTCTCTCGCGAGAAGTGGATGAACGTAACGTTAGTAAGAAAAGGATTAATTTTCTACAGTTTGATCTTCTCGTAATCCAATTCCTCAACCGAGACTACAGTGTTCGAGTGAAGGGTCTCTACCGTATCGACTATACGATGCTGTTTTCCGTGAGTTAAGCTCTGGGCGTCTGAGGTGGCCCAACGATATAACGATCTAGCATTCATTGCGCGGCAAACGTGAACACATTTCAAATTACTGCTAGATCGTTTTGGCGACGCCACGCTCTTGCTTTAATGGCGGTAACAACAAGATTCTTTGTAGATTGTTTCCAGTACCGCAAGCTACATGATCATTCTAGTACAATACTACCTCCAGGAGTAAACCAGGGGCACCAAACAAACACAGACTCTGGTTCTGGGACATCCAATTACATCAAACATTAAGCGGTGATCTTTTATTCAGCACCCATCCGCTCGAGTGCAGTCGGAGTGTAACGACAATGCTTCACTTGACAATAAACCAGTACCGCACCATGAAGCTTCCCGGCGAGAGCGTTCTTGTCGATGGCGTATTTTTTAAAGTTCTGGCCATTCTCGGAATCTTACCGTTGCACTTCGAATGGAAATCGCGGCGATTCGCGAGAGGAAAGAAAATATTGATCTATTGTGTCGTGTTGACCATCTTCTACGGCACCATTGTCCCGATCCTTTGCCTCTACTTGTTCGTGATAAACTTCAACCCGAAGGAACCGATCATAACGTTTCTAATGGCCACACAGTTTAGTTTCGTGTACGTGTTTGTGCTCACGATGAAAAGTTCGCTAATATGGAAGAGCAACACATTGGGGCGTTTACTGAACGAAATGTTTATTCTGAAACATTCTCTGGAGCAGCTTGGAGACCGGCCGATTGAGCGTTTTCCTAAAGCCTTTGTAATAAAAGCCCTCAAACTGATTCTTGCAGACGGTTGCCTCGTGTGCATTTCGCTATTCACATTTTGCGACCTTTCCGGGCATACGTCCAGCATATCGAAACTGGGTTCGATAGTGTTCTTTGGATTAATGTGTTTAATTACGATGGTGGAGAACATCTTCGTACTCGGCCTATTGACATGTTACTCGCTGCAAACGACACTAAATTACCAGCTCAGAGGTTTGGCGTCTTGTGAAACAAGCGCTGAAGCACCTCATTCCTCAGTGTCCAAATCAGTACTGCAACTGTACACGTTTCACTGCCAAGTGTTGTGTGTTGTCAAAGATTTTGCGGCCGCCATGGATTTCATCGTACTACTGCTGAATGGATGGTACTTTTTTATGATAGTCTACTCGGTAAGGACGGCTCCTTTTCATCCACTTGGTTAGTTCTACAGCTTCTCATATTTTTAGGTTTACTACATCTACGTTTTCTCGCTAAACCGATTACGGGAAGGCTTAGATGCTGAGGATATCAAGGCGTTCGTGAACCCATTTACTTTCCTGTTTTACCAGTGTACTCAGCTCTATTTTATGGTGTTAATTCCGACGATGTGTACGGAACAAGCGAGAAAGGTGGTGCCATTACTGAACTCCGTCAGTGTCCAGTATGCTGAGCATCAAACTGATTCACTGGTACGCTGATCGTAAATGATGATCCTGTCGCTACATGGGAATTATTGTTGCGGTGCCTATTGCAGATAGAAATTCTAACAATCGACTGTCTGGAACGGGACGTTGATATCACTAACTATGGATTATATAGCATCAATCGAGGGCTCTTGTTTGGCGTAAGTGTATCTAGCGGATGTCACAAGAGACGGAGTCAAACGATCCGATCTTTCAGATGATTGCCACGATGTCCAGCTATATGATCATTCTAGTTCAATTCCACATCGAGAGGCAAGGATGAATGGGTCACGTCGCCGCCGCACGTCGATAATCATTACCACATAATTGATATTCTAACAAGCACTTTGTCAACATCGCTCTGCAATAATGATGAGCCGCTGTGGCGATGCCATAATCTCACAAAACCGATTGTTAAACCGCGCTTCTTCTTCTAATCCGCCATGGACATCCTAAGGGCCAGGGCAGGGGTTGAATATTTTCTTCTTAAATGTCTCGAAGTCGTGGGCACGTTGCCGCTAACGTTCGAAAGACGCACGAAGAGATTCACGAAAACGCGCCAGAATGTGAGGTACAGCGTGGCGGCAACGATTGCCTTTGCGGTGCTGGCCCCTTTCGAGCTTTGGAACGTTTACAAGCACATTTTCGGTGAAAACATGTTCATCTTAACCGTTTTGATCGCCGTGCAGCTCGTGTTCGTGTACGTTTTCGTGATCACGGTGAACTTTACAATGCTCGCGAATGGCGGATCGTTGCACTGCTTGCTAAACGAAATGCTCGTCCTGAGAGAAGTTGTCCAGGACGAATGGAACTTCCATCGAGCGAATTTCGAGTACACGAAAAGTGTGCTACTGAAAGTGATCTTGGTGGATTTTGGGCTTCTGGTCGGTGCGTTTTACGTGTTCTTTGTGTACCGTCCGGCAGCGCCAACCGTTTTCGAAGTAGCAATTACCGTGATCTTTTTCACGGTTCGTTACATCATCACGACGGTGGTCAGTTTCTTCATGATGTTTCTTCTGACCTGTGGCTCCATCCAGAGTACGGTCAACAGCGAGTTCCGGCACGTTGCGGATTCGATCGTGATAGTGGATCGCCCCGCCGTGGTTCGGCTACTGTACATGGTGCACTGTAAAAATGCTCAGTTGCAGAAACAATTTATGGCCTCCATGAGTCTGCCGGTACTGCTGCTAAACGCGTGGTACTTTCTAATGTTAGTTATCTCGGTAAGTCCAGTTTATTTAAAGACACCACCGTGGGATACTGTCAAACTTGGGAATTTTGATTTTTCCCAGGTGTTCTATGTCTACACTACGGCTATAGCAGACTTTGCTGACCCATTACATGCCCAAGATATCCTGAAGTACCTCAACCCGCTCACCTTTCTGATCTACATATTCGTGCAGCTCTGCTACATGATTTTGATACCTTCCGTATGTACCGAGCGACAAAAGCGCACGTTTGTGATGATGAATCGCATTGCAAAACGGTGGTCAGGCGAGATTGAACTGGAACGGCTGGTAAGGACCGGGACGGCGCGGATTAAGCGGATGGTGAGAGCTGGTAACGTCTCGTCTCTCGTTATCAGATGGATGCCCTAGTGGTGGACTATTTGCATCGAGATTGCGACATTAGCAACTATGGAATGTACACCATCAACCGACGGTTTCTGTTTGCGGTGCGTATAATACGGAAGACACATTTTACGGCCCACCACAAACAAATGAAGCTGATAGTGTTCCTTTCCATTGGCAGATGCTGGCCACGGTCTCCAGCTACGTGATCATTCTCGTGCAGTTTCATATCCAAGATAATTAACATTATCTAAGAATAATAAAGTGTTTGTCGAGAGCCTCCAGTCGGGAGTGGTTTTGTGTTCTTCTGCTCGTCTTACCTGTCGCAGTGATCAGCTCGGCTGTTTGAAGTATGCACACGGCGAACATTAATCATGATGTCACACCTTATTCCGTTTCGGATGATATCATACTGTTCCCCCCGCCACACGCGGACAGGAACGACCCCGGCAGACACAATACGAAAATTGTCTTTTCATGCGCGCCTGAGCGGCATGTTAATGACAAACAATTTTTCTCTTTATTGTTTTCTAAGCTGCCCCATTTGGTGGCGGCAGCGGAACACTCTCTACACAATTCACGCCATGTGTGTGTCTGTGTGTGTTTGGTTGTATTCGATGGTCTCGACGCGTGATTGTTACAATTACTGAGCTATTCAGCAAAAAGCAGCAAACATATGAGTATGCAACACCACTATCGGGAATAAAAACGCCTTCCTTTCATAACGGAACGCTGGGGCAAAAGATGCTTGTTTTTATTGGTTTGGGTCGCTAATTTTACGCAACATAATATTATGCAAAAAGCCGCAAGCGCGCAATCCTTGTCCTCGGTTATCTAATACCTAGACCGCTTGCAATAGGCATGCCCAATATCAGTAAAAAGCAGTTGAGATTACAGAACGCAGTTCTACATGTTTTCGTAAGGCATTATTCGACCGTCATCTACGTGCTAGAAAGCTATCACTACTGCTAATGCAAATAACCGATTCAATTGTTTCGAAAAAGTACAGTTACTGAGCGGCGCGCTGTATATACGCTGTATTGCTGAGTCCTGAGCATATATGAGTTGTGTGATCTCTATTGCGAAGTAAGTGTTGCTGGCTGCGGAAGGCATTCGGTATCCTGAGAGTATGTGAGCCCACGGCCGCTCATTCTTTGGTAATTTGGTAATTAAAACATCCCCCTTTTTCAAAATCCGCGATCCGGGGTCCGGTGCACACTGCTGTGAGCCTGTGTAACCCTTCAATGTATATTATTGCTGACGGGGTGTTGTTAATATAGGGCAATAGTAATATGAAAAGAGATTCACAAAATGTATGTTACGGTTTACTTGAACAAGTAAAATGCGACGGCAAAAACGGTGAGACTGAGAATCTTCCACGGGGCAGCCAAGTTGACTGCGCCGTTGCACTCGTCCTGCTCGCACTGGCTGCAGAAAACTTCACGCATGGTGTCCAGCTTGAACTTGCCATCGCACACGTTCTGGGCCTTGTAGATGCATCCCTTGACGATGGTGGCCCACTTCGTTTGCGAATCTTCGGCACGCAGATGGAAGCACTTATAATCCGTCGAGGGAGAGGTGGCCGTGTTGGGCTTCAGGACCAACAGGGCAGCGGCCGAGGTTGCCGTATTGAGGATACCACACTCGACGAACTCGGGCGTCTTTTCGTTGTCCTTCGGTTTGTCGGTGTCGGCCAGATTGACCGACTCGGTGCCCTGCATGCACTTGATTGCTTGGGCCGCTAGAGAGTTGAGAAACCATTGAAAAATCATTTAAAATGGCCCTTTCTTTAATCCTTGTGCCAAAACACTACCATTGACGCTGGCCAGGATGCAACATGTTACGAGCAGAATCGCTTTCATTTTGCCACCGTTTTCACTTTTCACTTTCGATTGTAAAGGTTTTCTCAAAGGCACCACCACACTACCGATCGATACGGGACAGAGCGGCGCGGACGAATGCGAAATAAACTGCTCGAGGGGCACGCCAAATTACGAATGGCGTCAAGATGACGCCACGCACAGAAACCGAATCGAGAGAGCGAAACGACGCAGCGGCACCGACGACAGAGCGAGAGGCGAGAGATCTGTGGAACACACCCAACGAACCTTTTTTTTTGTTACATGCCAATCGAGAGAAAACAGAAGGATTAACAAGAAACCGGCCGGCAGGGACCTCATCATCGGCCTAATATCAGCAGGTTGGTGCTCTGCGTTATCTGTGATATTTGTTTACTTTTTGGCCAGCTCCGGGAATCATGTAAACAAAAATTCGAGGTCATCATGTTTCGCATGGAGAACTCCTGCGAAATGATGACTCACCCTGGCCTCACCGCTCGTCTGCTAGCAACGCGTTGCCTGACAGAGAGGCAC
The DNA here is from genome assembly GCF_943734635.1 of Anopheles cruzii. NCBI lineage: Eukaryota > Metazoa > Arthropoda > Insecta > Diptera > Culicidae > Anopheles > Anopheles cruzii. The sequence goes on along the minus strand of NC_069145.1, from coordinate 1,795,741 downwards.
GCGGGAGAGAAAGAGATGATTCTATACACCCGTTTGGGTTCGACCGTTCGACGATTCCCTTCTACGAACGCCGAACGCCCTTGATAATTACTGCATCTTAATGGAGAGTTTGAAGAAGTCTTAAATCAATAGGCTGTTTCAAAACATGCCCTGGTTTGCTAATGTGTTTTTACTATTTAATGCTGTTTTATCAACAGTTTCACACCCTTCTGTTCCACCTTGGTTGTTATTTCATTTAATTTCATTTCATATTTACATTGTTCGCCGGAGGCTATACAAATTGGATCTTACGTACTAAGGTCTTAAGTTCTAGGGGCGGCGGAGGCGCGAAGGCGGGAGAAGGAGATGACACAGCAGTTATTCGGAGATAAGCGGAGGCCGTTGGACGAGCACCACGCTGAGAAATCATCAATAGCTCTTTGGAGGGATCGAGCGTTGTCAGGAGCGGCAATGCACGACCTTCTCTAGTGTAACGGCGTATACGGCTTGCTAGGCTCCGATGGGCTGGTCATGTCATGCGAACGGCAGAAGAGCCTTCTTGGACCATTCCTTTAATGATTTCCTATTTTAAAACCCAGTTTCTGAAGAAAATTATTTTATTGGTCTGGTTCAGGTCGTTTCTGTTTGTAAATTTTTGATAACTGCTATTTCATACATTTCAGTTTTAATTTTTCTTCCACCCTTCTTATTTATCCTTCTTACCCTTATTATGAATTTTCGAATGTTTTACTAGTGTGCTTGATGTACGAAAGGCTTTGTCACAGACTTTACACTGGTATGGCTTTTCGCCAGTGTGAGTGCGGATATGACACTTAAGGTTAGATAAGTTTACGAACCTTGAAAAACAGTGAGGACACTGATACCGTTTGTCCTTATTGTGAATTTTCAAATGTTCTGCCAGATTGCCTGATTGCCTAAAGGCTTTGTCACACACTTTACACTGGTATGGCTTTTCGCCGGTGTGAGTGCGGATATGTCTCTTTAGGCTAGAAGACTGTGCGAACCTTGAAGAACAGTGAGGACACCGATACTGTTGGTCCTTATTGTGATTTTTAGAATGTGTTGACAAATCGCCTGGTGATCTGAATGCTTTGTCACAGACTTTACACTGGTATGGCTTTTCGCCAGTGTGAATGCGGATATGACTCTTAAGGTTAGATAAATGTGCGAACCTTGAGGAACAGTGAGGACACGGGTGCTGTTGGTCCTTATTGTGAATTTTAGAATGTTCTGCCAGATTGCTCAATTGCCTAAAGGCTTTGTCACAAACTTCACACTGGTATGGCCTTTCGTCGGTGTGAGTGCGGATATGTCTCTTTAGTTTAGATGAGTTAGCGAACATTGAGGAACAGTGAGGACACTGATGCTTTGGGTCCTTATTGTGAATTTGCGAATGTTTTGACAAATCGCCTGGTGATCTGAACGCTTTGTCACAGACTTTACACTGGTATGGCTTTTCGCCAGTGTGAATGCGAATATGACTCTTAAGGTTAGATAAATGTGCGAACCTTGAGGAACAGTGAGGACACGGGTGCTGTTGGTCCTTATTGTGAATTTTAGAATGTTCTGCCAGATTGCTCAATTGCCTAAAGGCTTTGCCACAAACTTCACACTGGTATGGCCTTTCGTCGGTGTGAGTGCGGATATGTCTCTTTAGTTTAGATGAGTTAGCGAACATTGAGGAACAGTGAGGACACCGATTAGGTCCCTTGGTCTGTTGGTCCTTACTGTGAGTTTTCGAATGTACTAACAGATTGCCTGATTGACTAAAGGCTTTGTCACAGATCTTACACTGGTATGGCTTTTCGCCAGTGTGAGTGCGTATGTGAATGTTTAAGGTTTTTACATTTGTATATGTTGCGGAACAATGAGGACAATGGTGCTTTTGTTTTTTGTGAGGGCTTTTGTGCTTATCCTGTCCCAAAGCAACATTCGTTGTTTGCAGCTGATGCTGCTCATCGACCTCTTCGTCCTCTAATTTGATTGCAATTGGATTTTCTTCTGCCTCGAATAAATCATCAGGGATTTTGCCACAACATTCATATGTCCTGTTTGCTTGATGAACAGTATAACACTTCTTGTGCAAATCCTTCGCTGCATCCGGTGAGGTAACTTCAGTTTTAATTGACAAATCTGTGCCAACCGTTTGTTCGGCAGAGTGGTCGAGAGGGTCTTGAATGTTCTGCTGTTCGATAAATTTATCGACCATATCATTGTTTTCATTGCATTGAAACTGATCCATCTTTTTCAAACGCGATTCGCACATCGTGCACAAATACGATGGAACTCCAGGTAAAATTAATCTGTAAAAATAAGAGTCTCATAACAATCTTCTTGTGGAACAGGGTGAATGACATTGTGTGTTTCAACAAAAGTACTACCTGAGCACCGGTGCATTCGGAGAGCTTTTGAAGTTTATATTGTCCGGAATCGTCGTTCGCTAGAGCTCCAAAGCATCATCGTTCGACAGACACCATCGACATATTTTAGCGCTATTGGAAAAAAATTCGCTATCATATCTTTGAATCCTTATTGAACACCAACTTACGCAACACCATCCTCTTTCTTAATCAACGCCTTGAAGACTTCCATTTTCGACTGCAATCGTTTATTAAGTTGATTTTGTAAAATCGTTCACTTTGCACTTGTTTATTAAACATTGGTTGCTTCAATGGTTTTGCCTTTTGACAATCGGTCGATTTTTGACAGCTTCTTGCGCTTGTGAGAGAGCCGCCGTTGTGAGTGAGCCGCCGCTATGAGAGAGCCGCCACTGTGAGTGAGCCGCCGCTGTGAAAGAGCCGCCGTTCTTTTAAACTATGAAACAGTTACAGGGTGTATCAAGTTTGTGAATTTAAATAATGATTTAGAATAATGATAAATCATCATTATTCTAAATTTTCATCAAAATACTAGCTGAGAAATGGGTAAAAGTTTTCTTGTATCAATGATTCCTAAAAATACTATCATTTACACGTGTTTCTAATTTTTGATTGAATAAAGTAATTTTTCATCCTCATACTAGAGGATGAAAAATTACTTTATTCAATCAAAAATTAGAAACACGTGTAAATGATAGTATTTTTAGGAATCATTGATACAAGAAAACTTTTACCCATTTCTCAGCTAGTATTTTGATTAATTTGGCTGATTCTGTTAAATTGAGAGGGGTTTTTTTACATACTCCAAGGTTTATGAATGGTCTCTGTTTTCAGTGGTTGGCCGGTGTGGACAATGATATCATCATCCACGGCAATGGCTTAACCCTACTAACCCAAGGAGCCACTATGTCCGTTTTACCGTCCGTTTTACCGTCCGACGGACGTCCGTCGGACGTCCGTTTCACCGTCCGTCGGACGCCCTAAAACAGCAGAAACGGATGGTGAAACGGATGATTGTCAAAAAAGCTCAGTTTATGGAATGGGTATTTTATCTTGCTATAAAGCTTTGTTGAAAATTATAGCGCATGCAAAATATTAAAAAAAATTATAGCAAACCAGAATTTTTTTTTTAATTTATTTATTTATTTTTTAAATACAAAATTAATTCGTTACCCAGCGACGAACGTACAATCGCCGGGTTTACAATCTTATTGCTACGCACTCAACGCATTACAATCTATCCAATCTATACAATCTATCGGTTAAGAGGTGGGTTCGGATGACCTATCAGAGAAGCAACAACGTCGTGGGTCAGGAGCAGCTTCATCGTCTCAGCTGACTCCGGTTCTTTAGACTGCCTTGGCGTCTGCGTTGCCTTTCCTCGCTGGGCGAGTATTACTGCTTCTCGGCCGACAACTCCTGCGGCCATCGAAGCAAACACCAGCAAGCGAACAACGCTGTTGGGTGGCAAATGTAAAATCGTTTTCGCGGAACGGTGCTCCTTTTTGGCGCATCCAATTCTTACACAGCATCGCGCCTTACGCTTTCCTCTGTCATTGTGCTCCGGCTCGCTTGAGTCGGTGCCGGAACTCTTCGCAGCATGGGCTGCGAAACCATTACATCGGCAAAAAGCGTAGCAGATGCTCACCCGGGTATCGGCCACGGTGCCGACGACGTGCTGGCCGCGCAAGTTGAAGTTGATTATTTCGGTAATTACTGACCACCGTCGGCGTTTGCGTCGAGGAGCCTCGCTACGTAATTACGATGTCCCGCAGCCGAGATTTTTCGTTTTCCTTCAACTTAGGTTTGTCGTGCACTGGCCGACGTTGGTTCCGACTTTCCTCCATTCAAAGAGTCCGTTCCGCGTTGAATTAGCATTCTGGTGTCTACAAAACGGTTAGATCACAATGTTAGAATGATGAGACAAACTTACGAGAAAGCTTTTGCACAGCGTTCTTTGTTTCATTGATTACCAATCGTTCTCTGGCAGTTGCGGCGCCCGTCATCCTCATTCAATTCTAAATCATCCAGCACTTTGTCAATGTTTACTAGGTCCGTTGTTTCGAATACCGACACAACACACCGAAGCCGTGGTGTGATCGCTGGCAGATTTATTCCAACTACGCGAACTGTTGTCCGACGGTTATTCGTCGATATTGCAGGGAATCATACGTGACACGTTATAAACCGACACAACCTGTAGTCTGTACTGCACTTTTACCAATGACACTGAACATTCTTCAGACTGAACAGCAAGCAAACAACAAACTAAGCGAAACTAAATGACCCGTCGTGTCGCGTCTACTGCGCAGAATGTTTGGCAAACACACATAACACACACGATGCGATACACCGTTCTAATGTAAACAAACAAATCGAATCTGTCATTTAGTTTGCAATAAAATAACCTTTGTCAGAATGAGCTTTGGGTGTCCATTTAGCTGAGACTTTAGCTGAGACTTTCACCGTCCGTTTCACCGTCCG
>NC_069145.1:1753439-1790779 GCF_943734635.1 Anopheles cruzii | reverse complement strand
GTTTGCGTCGAGGAGCCTCGCTACGTAATTACGATGTCCCGCAGCCGAAATTTTTCGTTTTCCTTCAACTTAGGTTTGTCGTGCACTGGCCGACGTTGGTTCCGACTTTCCTCCATTCAAAGAGTCCGTTCCGCGTTGAATTAGCATTCTGGTGTCTACAAAACGGTTCGATCACAATGTTAGAATGATGAGACAAACTTACGAGAAAGCTTTTGCACAGCGTTCTTTGTTTCATTGATTACCAATCGTTCTCTGGCAGTTGCGGCGCCCGTCATCCTCATTCAATTCTAAATCATCCAGCACTTTGTCAATGTTTACTAGGTCCGTTGTTTCGAATACCGACACAACACACCGAAGCCGTGGTGTGATCGCTGGCAGATTTATTCCAACTACGCGAACTGTTGCCCGACGGTTATTCGTCGATATTGCAGGGAATCATACGTGACACTTTATAAACCGACACAACCTGTAGTCTGTACTGCACTTTTACCAATGACACTGAACATTCTTCAGACTGAACAGCAAGCAAACAACAAACTAAGCGAAACTAAATGACCCGTCGTGTCGCGTCTACTGCGCAGAATGTTTGGCAAACACACATAACACACACGATGCGATACACCGTTCTAATGTAAACAAACAAATCGAATCTGTCATTTAGTTTGCAATAAAATAACCTTTGTCAGAATGAGCTTTGGGTGTCCATTTAGCTGAGACTTTAGCTGAGACTTTCACCGTCCGTTTCACCGTCCGTCACGGACGGTAGTTCGTCAGCGTAGTGACGAACACCGTCCGTCAACGGACAATTGTCGTCAGCGCGCTGACGATCCGAAAATTCGTGGCTCCTTGGGAAGTTAATCAAAAAAGAGCTGAGGACTGTGTAAAAAGTTTCTTTTGAATCAAAGATCCCTAAACATACTATCATTTACTCGTGTTTTTGATTGATTTTTGATTAAATAAAGTTATTTTTCATCCTTGTACTAAATGATGATTCATTATTATTCGAAATTATTATTTAAGCTTACACAATCTTGATTAATCTATTAAATTATGTATTATCTATATATATAAAAATGGTTGTTTGTTTGTCTGTCTGTACCGCATTTTCTCCAAAACTACTTAAACAATCCGCGTGAAATTTTGCACAGCGTAGTTTTGTGACACCGGATTGTGCACGATCTGTCGAATCGTCGGCGCACCGACGACACGGACACCAAAACGGACACTAGTCGTCGTTAGAGTGTCCCTTTTGCCGACGATACGGACTATAGTCGTCGTTAATGTGACGAAATCAGTCCGGTCGTCGGCAAAAGGGACACTCTAACGACGATTAGAGTCCGTATCGTCAGCAGAAAGGACACTTCAAAGCTGACCGTTTTGACAACGCTTATTTTATGGCGAATAAACTGTGAGACTTTGTTTGTTTACATTAGAACGGTGTATCGTACCGTGTGTGTTATGTGTGTTTGCCAAACATTTTACGCAGTAGGTTCGACGGCGGGTCAGTGTAGTTCGTTTCGTTTATTTCGTTGGTTGTTCCGTGTTATGAGGTCAAACTAATCGTTTAACAATTATAGTTATGTGCACCGATTGATGTCTTGTTCTATTTTAGCTTCATACTTGGCCCATCGACAAATAGTAAAAACGCCGTCAAGCGTACCCGGCCAAACCCCGCTGCCGCCAGATACATACACAGCGACTGTACCCGATCCAGCATGTACCCGACGGCATGAATTTGGTGTGCGGCGATATGTTTTGAATCAGTTCAAACATTATAAAGGTAAGTAAGGTGTAAAGAAATGTATTTAGTGAAATGAGCATCCTTTCGTTGCAGGTTAGACGAGTGCTGGATGACTTGGAATTGAATGAGAACGATGTGCGCAGCAACTGCCAGGGAATCCAGCCAACCAACTGGACAAAGAGGTATGACAAGAAAAGTGGTATGCGTGGCGAGGGTGTTGCAGACATTCCTGCGCCAAAGCAACTGTACGGTCATGCGTGAGATAATCTATCAATCAGTAGTTCGGTTCAGTGGATTGTGAATCAGTGGATCAGTGGTAATGTTGCAGCTCACTGTGTGGGCCCTTTGCTGTGAGGTCGTTAGCGACGAAGGGGACCTGTTTTGAGCACTGATAGTGGGTTAACGCCAAAACGCGGTGTTCGTAACCCGTGACAAATACCCCAAAAAAATGCCGCCAGCAAGCAATTATAGTTTGTTTAATCTGGTTTTTTAGCGACACTGATCGTCGTTTGTGGGCCACATGGATTCACTGATCGTCAAACGTAACATTAAACTGAAATGGCCAACCGTAAAATGGTTTTCGTTTGATGTTCCAATTCCCCGTTGTAGCGCTAATGTTTATTGTAACTTGCTAATGTTTATTTACTTTATGTTTCGTTTTAGAACACAAGCTTGTCATGGTGGGACTGGACAACGCCGACAAGACGACCATTCTGTACCAGTTTCTGATGAACGAGGTGGTTCACACGAGCGATCGGATCGAACGTGGAAGAGGTACGCACGCAGTTTACCAGATGACCAGTGGCCACTTCGTAAGCCGCTTACCGGTGACGGGTGTCCATTTGCCTCGTTTCTCATTCATTCGCCGTGCCGCGTATTTTCGTAACGTGCACCACGCAACTGTCATAAGTTCATAGTCACAACTGGTTGTTTGTTCTTTTACGCGCCTCGCAGATCGTGTGGAAGAATATCCACTTTTTGGTGTGGGACCTCGGCGGGCAGCAAAGCTTCGGGCCGCATGGAGCATCTACTACACAAACACAGAGGTGGGTAGGCGCCCGGACCTGCCCTAAGGACGATGGACGATGCAACGGAGTGTACCAACGGAGCACAAACCGCTTCTGACACCAAACTCATCTATTTCGTCGGATTCGCAAACATCGTCGATTGCCAGAGCGTTGTTGTTGATCTGATGGGTAAACCGAACCCACCTCTCGAACGATAGATTGTAATGTAATACGTGCGTAGTAATAATATTGTAAACCCGGCGATTGTGCGTTCGTCGCTGGGTAACGTAACTAAGTTTGTATTTTTAAAATAAATAAATAAATAAATAATGAAAAATAATTTTACTGGTTTTTGCTATAATAGATTTAAATATTTGAAATGAGCTATAATTTTCAACAAAGCTTTGCCATAAAATGCTATAAAATGGGCTTTTTTGACATGTGACGAAAATGAGTCCATTGCCTGTTTCGGACGTCCAAAGGACTGTCCATTGGACACTCTTCGAGTGTCCAATGGACACAAAAACGGACCAAAGGACTGTTGCTCCTTGGGTGAATAGGAAAGTTTGACCCTCCCACACCTCCGGGGAGGGGGGGCTCCCATACAAACGTAACGTACCGTAACGTCCCATACGTTACGTCCAAACGTTTCAAACAAATCGAACCAAACTCGGCAGGCGGGAGTTTTGGGGAAGGGGAAATGTTCTGGTGAATGTTTGAAACCACAAAGACCCTTTGTAAAGAGGGGAGGGGTTTAAAGGGAGAGGGGCATTAACCCATACAAAATCTGGGTTAATGTCAGCAAAGCTCGGATAATTTTCAAGCAATTTGAGCCAAACTCAGGTGGTGCGAGTTTTGACATGTATGCAACGGGAAGCCGATCGGATACGTCACCGGGAAACGGAGGAGTAACGGGAGGCGGGAAGGGAAATTGAACGAATACGTCACCGGGAAGCCCGATCGTTTGAAAAGTAGGAGTAACGGGAAGCGAAAAGGGAAGCTGATCGGATACGTCACCAAGAAGTCCTCTGAAAACGCCTCCCAATCGAGAAATAAGGATGAAATGAGGCGCAGCGACGCGCGCCAGGAACTGCTTTGTTTAGTTTGAAAAGAGCGGAGGCTTACTCACAGCGGCGGCTCTCTCATAGCGGCGGCTCACTCATACCGGCGGCTCACTTACAAGCGCAAGCTGTCAAAAATCGACTGATTGTCAAAAGGCAGAACCAAGCTTTGTTTAATAAACAAGTGCAAAGTGGACGATTTTACAAAATCGCTTAAATAAACGATTGCAGTGAAAATGGAGTCTTCGGCATTGATTAAGAAAGAGGATGGTGTTGAGTAAGTTGTGTTCAATAAAGGATTAAAAGGTATATAGCAAATTTTTTTCTAGAACGGCAAAATATGTCGATGGTGTCTGTCGAACGATGATGCTTTGGATGCTCTAGCGAACGACGATCCGGACAATATAAACTTCAAAAGCTCTCCGAATGCACCGGTGCTCAGGTAGTACATTTGTTGAAACACGCACCCTGTGAATGTTGTTGAAACATTCACCCTGTTCCACAAAGAAGATTGTTTTATGAGACTCTTATTTTTACAGATTAATATTTTACCTGGAGTTCCATCGTATTTGTGCACGATGTGCGAATCGCGTTTGAAAAAGATGGATCAGTTTCAATGCAATGAAAACAATGATATGGTCGATAAATTTATCGAACAGCAGAACAGCAAGAACGAATCCTCTCGACCACTCTACCGAACAAACGGTTGGCACAGATTTGTAATTAAAACTGAAGTTACCTCACCGGATGCAGCGAAGGATTTGCACAAGAAGTGTTTATTGTTCATCAAGCGAACAGGACATATGAATGTTGTGGCAAAATCCCTGATGATTTATTCGAGGCAGAGGAAAATCCAATTGCAATCAAATCAGAGGACGAAGAGGTCGATGAGCAGCATCAGCTGCAAACAACGAATGATGTTTGGAACAGGATAAGCTCAAAAGCCCTCACAAAAAACAAAAGCACCATTGTCCTCATTGTTCCGCAACATATACAGCGGTAAATAACTTAAATATTCACATACGCACTCACACTGGCGAAAGGCCTTATAAGTGTAAAGTCTGTGACAAAGCGTTCAAGTCATCAGCACTCTGGAGGACATTCGAAAATTCACAATAAGGACCAACAGCATCAGTGTCCTCATTGTTCATCGAAGTTCGCGCAGCTTTCTAAATTGAAAGTCCACATCCGCACTCACACTGGCGAAAAGCCATACCAGTGTAAAGTCTGTGACAAAGCCTTCATGCATCAGAATATCTGGCACAACATTCGAAAATTCATAACAAGGCGCTGGTGTCAGTGTCCTCATTGCCCTTTAAAGTTTCGCAGTTCATCTACACTTAAAGATTCACATTCGAACTCATAGTGGCGAAAGGCCTTATGTGTGTAAAGTCTGTGACAAAGCGTTCATTCATCAGTCACACTAACAATACATCGAAAATTCACAATAAGGACCAACAGCATCAGTGTCCTCATTGTTCATCAATGTTCGCAAGCTCGTTTAATCTAAAGATTCATATCCGCACTCACACCGGCGAAAAGCCATACCAGTGTAAAGTCTGTGACAAAGCCTTCCATTCAGCAGGCATACTAGCACAACATTCGAAAATTCACAATAAGGACCAACAGCATCAGTGTCCTCATTGCACTTCAAAGTTTGCCCGTTTATTAGTTAGACATTCACATACGCACTCACACTGGCGAAAAGCCATACCAGTGTAAAGTCTGTGACAAAGCTTTAGGCAATCAGGCAATCTGGCAGAACATATGAAAATTCACAATAAGGACAAACGGTATCGGTGTCCTCATTGTTCATCAAGGTTCGCACAGTTATCTAGCCTAAAGAGTCATATCCGCATTCACACTGGCGAAAAGCCATACCAGTGTAAAGTCTGTGAAAAGCCTTCCGTACATCCAGCACACTAGTAAAACATTCGAAAGTTCACAATAAGGACCAACAGTATCGGTGTCCTCACTGTTCATCAAGGTTCGCATACTCGTCTAGCCTAGAGAATCACATACGCACTCACACCGGCGAAAAGCCATACCAGTGTGAAGTTTGCGGCAAAGCTTTTCGGCAATTGAGCAATCTGGCAGTACATTCGAGAATTCACAATAAGGACCAACAGCACCGGTGTCCTCACTGTTCATCAATGTTCGCACAGTTATCTACTCTTAAGTATCACATCCGCATTCACACTGGTGAAAAGCCATACCAGTGCAAAGTATGTGACAAAGCCTTCCGTTCATCAACCACACTAGTAAAACATTCGAAAGTTCACAATAAGGACCAACAGTATCGGTGTCCTCATTGTTCCTCAAGATTCGCACAGTCTTCTAGCCTAAAGAATCATATCCGCACTCACACTGGCGAAAAGCCATACCAGTGTAAAGTCTGTGACAAAGCCTTTAGCCAATCAAGCAATCTGGCAGAACATTCGAGAATTCACAATAAGGACCAACAGCACCGGTGTCCTCACTGTTCATCAAGGTTCGCACAGTTATCTAGCCTAAAGAGTCATATCCGCATTCACACTGGCGAAAAGCCATACCAGTGTAAAGTCTGTGAAACAGCCTTCCGTACATCCAGCACACTAGTAAAACATTCGAAAATTCACAATAAGGGTAAGAAGGATAAATAAGAAGGGTGGAAGGGTGGAAGAAAAATTAAAACTGAAATGTATGAAATAGCAGTTATCAAACATTTACGAACAGCAACGACCTGAACCAGACCCAATAAAATTAATTTTCTTCAGAAACTGGGAAATAAATAAATAAAATAGGAAATCTTTAAAGTAACCAAGGCTGGTCCAAGAAGACTGAATTTGGGAAATCAATGTTTTTCCCATGGTCAATTATATGTGGCATGTTCACGGGTCAGAAGACCATCCCAAGGAGCCACGAATTTTCGGATCGTCAGTTGAAGGAAAACGAAAAATCTCGGCTGCGGTACATCATAATTACGTAGCGAGGCGCCCTCGACGCAGCCCCGACGGCGAGTCCCGGCGCTGGCTCAAGCGAGTCGGAGCACAATGACAGGAAAGCGTAAGACGCGATGCTGTGTAACAATTTGGTGCGTCACAAAAGAGCACCGTTTCGCGAAAACGAATTTACATTTGCCACCCAACAGCGTTGTTCGCTTGCTAGTGTTTGCTTCGGCGGCCACAGGAGTTGTCGGCCGAGAAGAAGGAAAGCTCTCCCAGCGAGGGGAGGCAACGCTAAAGAACCGGAGTCAGCTGAGACGATGAAGCTGCTCCTGACCCACGACGATCATATGAAGGTACACGCAGTTGAATGGGATCAGTCCAAATCTTGGTCACTTTTGGCACTTTCCATGTTGGAGCACCACAGATGGCAGCCCTTCGGATGCTGTTGAGGATGATCGAAACTATAAACTAAATAAAGTTTGCGTTAAGAACTAAATAAACCGTTTGCGAACCAAAACTGTACATCAGGCCCCGTGGGGTACACATCAACACCCGTTCCGGGGCGGTGCCATTTTGCCATGAAGAAATTCCACGGAAATAAAGGCAACCGGCCTTCGTCGTTTTCGAAAACATTGTCGATTACCAGAGTGTTGTTGCTTCTCTGATGGGTTATCCGGACCCACCTCTTAACCGATAGATTGGATAGATTGTAATGCTTTGAGTGCGTGGCAATAAGATTGTAAACCCGGCGATTGTACGTTCGTCGCTGGGTAACGAAATTATTTTGTATTTTACACATAAATAAATAAATAATAAAAAATAATTTTACTGGTCTGCTATAATAATTTTGAATATTTTGCTATAATTTTCATCAAAGCTCATCAAGAAAACACAGTTATTTTATGGATAAAAGTTATTAAAATAAAATGAAACTAAGGATCATCAAGAAACATTATCTGTTTCTTAATTGTTGGCGTTCATCTTCAAGTATTAACTGCAGATTGTTGTTTTATCATATGCCCTGTTCAATGCTTACTTACTCAATTGGCAATCACAATCGCCGAACGGTCCTGCCCTACAACAAAGATTCTCTCCACCACTCGCGGTCGAGGGCCTTCGTCCACCAACTCGTTGCACCCGCCATCTTAAACGAGGTCTACCTATATAGTTGGTACGAGCAATAATGGGATTTGAAAATATGAAATGCAGTCATATCTATTAGTTAGTAACATACTTTGAAAGGTGCGTTCTTCTTGTTCATACAAATCGGTTGACAGATTAAAAAGTTGTGCGCGTTCGTTTATCAGTGGGTTTAATGTAAAGATTTGTTAAGCTTACACAAAACAGTTATCATAGCAGGGAACTGTGGAAGTCGAATCCGCCTTCCGGAATGTTACATTTTCAGCATTTATTCTAAATCATCGCATTCAAACGCATTCGCATTTATCTGACTTTGCTGCAAGAATTAATTCAAACGGTTCACACGGTAACGGTTCGTTCGCGTTTTAGCAGGGTAACGGTCGCTATGCCCTAAGAATTTTATATTACCATCGCCAACAACACGAGTCATTTAACTAGCACCGAACTGGCGGTAAAACTACCGACGGAATTACATCCACCGCAATCGTTTCACCAAAACGGAGAGCACAATTTTTGCCGGCTTAATTTGGTGCGTATTGATGGATGGTCACCGAAAGTGTGACTAAATGTCGCGGCATTTGACCGCTTCCGTCGCCCGTATCTCTCTGCATCTTATCTATTGGTCGGCCGATAGATAGTGTGGTGGTTTTCCTTTCGTCACCATTCGTTAGTTGAATGAGTTCGATTGGGTTATGGTTGGATTAAAAGCATTACATAATTTTATTACGGCACGCTGTTGACCATTCTGTGGCGGATTACTGCAACAACACAGGTTACTTCGATGTGTTCAGTTCGTATTTGTTCTGAATAAAGTACACAAACACTTTGGTACCGGCATTTGTATTTCTTATTAGTATTTTTTCAGCAAACCTATCATCATCAACCCCACAATAAGCACTGAGCTAGCTTTAAAATGATTGGCCGAATTGCATCCATCGCGATCGTTGCACCACCGGCATTCCGTCTGTACACCAATTCGCGGTTCCCCTTGGCAGACATCGACACTGTCGTACGAACAACCGAGTGCCCGGTAGCGCCTGTCCGACGGATTGTCAATGATCATTTTGAAACAATTGAAGCTCGTCGATTGAATTATCTGAATCGTAGGTTTGAGGGCCGCAATCCGTAGCATTCCAGCGCCAGCTGAGCTGACATCACATTCTATGAAATTTTCTTCACATACATCGTCACTATCGAGCTGATCGCACGAGAAACACCACAATGAGGTAGCTTGGAAGGAATAGAATTTAAATATTCATAATCAAACACATTTTTTTGCCGCCCCTTCCTACTTACCACTATGTACGGCACAAAGTGCCACCAGAAGCGAGAGTAGAATTCGAGGTCGTTTCATTTCGTCCGTTTCGCTGCGTGCTGAATGTGTGACTAACTGCCGAAATGTTCAATCCTGTTCCGTTATCGCGATGCCTTATCTGCAGGTGACCGATACGAAGACAACCGAAGTTTGTTTGTTTTTATTGTGTGCGCGATACGTTCGATTTGACTCTGATTGGATTTGAAAGAGTGCAAAGTATTACAAAACCACGCTTTCGAAGAGTGAATAAAATGGCGGGAAAAAGGCATTCAAGGAGTACACGTTTACTGGTCTCTCTCTGTTTATGTCCTGAGCAAGGTAGTAGTGGCTCTCCCGTTTAACGTAGTATCTGTGTGCTTGTATCTGTCTTACATTCTCACTCTCTTTCAAATGGTGTCGCTAACGCCGTTACCATGGCACAGCGTGCGGATTGCCCGCCGACGACGTTCGGCTGCTTTGAACCGATCCGACCACCCGAGGTGGTCCACGATACAGGAAGTCCGATCACGGCTTTAGCTTCCAGGCTCCGGCCGACATCTGACAGTTACGTGCGGCTGTTGAATGCCTTCGGAACGCCCTCGACGGCGGTTTTGACCAGTCCGGTGAGGTTCCGGGAACAATTGGGCGATAGCCGATGCGGCCGCGTGCTGTCGTTGATTGTTGATAGCCATGACCGATGATCGTGATAATCTTTGATACAAATGCTGTCAAGTGGTCAACAGTGAACGTGCGTGTTAAATTCTAATCATACAAGGCGTCATCAAATTGCGAGTGATTATTATTAGTCTGTGACTGCGTACGGCATGAAAAGCACAATGCGTGTGTTTCGTTACAGCAGCAGCAGTTGGTAGTGTTCAGTTTACTGAGTGTGTTACGGCGTAAAGAATAATCCCAAACTAAAACTGAAGCTGAAACCACCAGAAAGCAGTGCCCGAAGACCCGCTGATGAGTGCTGTTAAATAATTCAGACCAATTTTCTTGGGTGCGAGAAGCTGGTTAATTGAATGGGGAGCATCAATCTGGTTCCCGCAAGTGACGCCGGTTACTAGACTTGTGGCAGGCAGAAGAGCTTGTGTGTATGGAACGAATGATCCAAGACACCTCAGAACCCGCTGCAGTGCGAGCTGATCTTGCGAACGGTAAATATTTGAATTCGCAATTGCGCGATAAACAGTATTCGCCATTAAATATGTATCTTCCTCACTTGCCTCGGCTAACGATCAAACACGTCTTAATGGATTTCGGTGATATTTCTTGCGCGTCACGGTTTGGCTTATTAGATGTAATTTGATGACGACTCTGTGTCTTGCATTATGAATTAGGTGGATGGGGAACTAAATGCCATTTCATTCGATGTCCAAGACGATTTAACTTTAACCTTTCAACTTTTTTTCTGACCTGCCCGTAATTGTAATTATGTTACACCAAACCAACCGCTCTATTTAAAACTTTTTTGCCGCCGGAAAAAGGCCGGACAGGATTTCACGGGAAATAATTGCATTTAGCGTGAAAACACCGTGGTGTGATTATAATGGTGCATTGGATCGTGTGCACGATTGGAATAAATCCATCGCCCATGGCTCTCTGGTTCTGGCACCGGATGGCTGTGATGGGCAAAGGTCGTACCGGCGATTGGCGGACGGTAAAGGTGACAAATGTTAAAGTTGAGCTCGCTCTCGTTGCTCCCCTAGGAAATGTTGTTCCAGTCAACGGAACCGGTTCCGGAAGGTAAAGTATCGAATTGCCATTTCCGCTCGGCAGTGCAAGCACACGAAGGGAAGTTTGTTCATCAAATTTCCGTGTGCCAATTCGTTACTTGGCCGAGGGCTACCAGAAGCTGGCAATGGTTTTGCGAGAACAAGGAATGAAATCAATGATCGAAACACTAATGATGTTGTTGGGTTTCTTGCCGACTCAATCCATGGTCGCAGCCGTTGCGAAGTGAGACCGTTCCGAACAACCGAAAGGTAGAGAGTATAATTGTCACATCGGAACAGGGTATTCCGATTTGACTCCTAATTACACTCGAATCCGAGTGTTGAAAAGAATATAAACTGTAATGCGAACAATTTATAATAACTTTACTATATTTCAACGCAATCGCTTCCTTCACAAAGCTTCCGATGGCAATAATATTAACTCAGTATTACCTCTTGCTTGATTTAAATATTGTATTAATATGATGGCACGGCACAACTATTTTGTTGCCTTTGATTGACTTTTTCTGGATTTGATTATTACTGTGACGGCTTATGATTACTATCGATTCATCGGCGCCACTAATTATTTCGTTATCAAATTGCAATCAAACTTGCATCACAAAACTACTGCAGAATGTGCATAATTAGGAGAAGATTGCAGTTGCAGGTGTATCTAATAATGTGGACAGCATGTCAAGCGGATTGATGAATAATTTCATGGTTCAGCGTCATGCTGATTGGAAGAGCTCCGCATCCACGATCCATAGAGTTCAGTTCGTTTTTGGCCTATCAATTGGGGGCCCCTATTAATGGCTAGATTAAATTTTAATGTTGTTCAGGACTCGAAAACATTCATCGGAAGGCCGAAAAGTGCGCAGCAACGCAAACAACAGCAACACGTGGTTTGCTGAAGAACACGTTTCGTTTACTTCCACGGCCTGTTACTGTTACTGTTACGGCTAATACAAAGAGAGGGCGAGAGAAATAAATAACTCGAGATATCGTTCAGCTTGGATATCGAATTAAGAGGCATTGATCCAATTTCTTTCGTTTCCCGAAGTGAAGTGTACGTGTTTACTCTGGTGCTTGTTTGTTCCGTTTCTCTTCCAGCAACAAATAGACATTTCAGCCGGGCCACAATGTTGGCAGTGGGCGAACAAGATGGCGCCGATGGTCAAGGTGGCCAGATACAGTTCGATAGGCTCGAATTCGGCAGTCCGGAGGAGCTCATGCATCATCTGTACTACTCCTGCATGCGCGCGAATGCCTCTGACCAGGTCGTGGATGGTAGGTAGCGACCTTTTAATCTCATTATTCCGCATTATTTCTCCAGGACAGCTATTCTGCAGATTGGTCTGAAGTTGAAACAGTTTGCATCTATTGTTAAATTTACCACACACGAAAAACGAACTGCTGCAGCTTTCTGGTGACAATTTTCTCGACCGTACCAGGAGCTAACTCACTTTCTTGACTCAACGGCTTCAGGCTTCTGGTGTCAGTAAGTTTGTGCAAAAACTTAAAACGAATCCTTGCGCGGTTGAGAAAACTCATTGTGGGCTTTCCGAGCACTGGGTGGTGCAGTTTGAGTTTGAGAATCTTAGCATTGTACTGGGTTTGTGGCGGTTTTGCAGTTTAGAAAACGTGTGGTTGAATGGTGGTGAGAGCACCGCCGCAGGTTGCTTTGCTTTAATTTTCTACCAACATCCTCAACTCGTTTCACGGCGCCGCCTTCTAGAAGAATGCAGGTTTGTCCGTCACTGGAACCGTCAACTGTACGATTCTTGTCAATTGAAGGATATTGAAGCTGCTCCATTTCCAGTCATTTCCTTTAGGAAACAGTTTAGAACACTTACAAAGACGGTAAGTGATCCGCACGAAAGTTGGGACGATTTTTAAATGAATCTCCTGCTCCTGCTCTTTGAGATTATTGATTGACTTTCGTAACGCTGCACGACCTTCCCGAAAGTCGGCGGCGTAATCTGGTGTTTAAATTGAGTTATGGCTCAAGTTAAGCCGGGAGATGCCGAGAAAGTCAACCGTCCGGAGTCAGCGAGTCTCCAGGGAGGGAGGCGGATGGGTGAGCGGCATATGGCGCCAGGGCCGTATATGCCCAATCCCGCCGGTCCCGTGTATTCTTAAACCTAATCTTAAATTGTAGGTGACGAGGAAACTTGTGCCAGCAAGTGATCCAACAGAAGAGTTTGTGGCGTGCACTTGCACAGCATAACCCGCTAGTGCCAGTGTCCTTGAGCATGAAGTTTAGTAATTAGTTGATGGATTTTGGAACGGGACGCTAATTGTTTTGCTACACGGTAGATAATTTTTATTCAATTTAATCGCATGGTATGCGTGTACTGACAATTTTGTGTAAATGGAAGAGTGACAAAAACGGAGAAAAATGAAAGTCAGATTATTATTTTTATAAATCTTTGTCTCAAACGTGATTTGTCGTGTTGCATAAGCTTAATGGAGGCGCATGGTTGTTTTGTGCTTAGCGAAGAAAAATGGGAGGCCTGACTATGAAGATTTAGATTTAGAAGAGTAAAGAAAGATTTGTCGAGTGCTAAACGAATTCGCTATATTGTTTGGCCATTGTAGAAAATTCTGTACAACGAACCATGCAAACGTATAGAGCGCTTCATCACAGCAGGCCGACGAAATCGGCAAGGCATCGGCATCCTTTGACAGACGCGAATAATGTTTATTGGATGTAGCACCGTTGACACGAGCCAACGGTTGAAAGCGAGTTTGTCACCGTATTACCATTGACAAAACGCCACATTTTGTGGTCTGGGATTATGATGCGGTTTTGTTCGTATCGATAATTCGCGTAACATTAATATTAATCAGCAAAACCAACCGGTACATCAATCGGAACATGGCTCGGAAAATCCTGACCGAGCGAGCTGTGAAGTGTGCGGTATATGTTTATTGGCGTACGGAGGTTCACAAATGGCCCGGGCCGCAACCACAGCCTCGAGCCGTTGCCGGAGGTCACCTGGGAGGTGTTCGAACAGTGTGTACTACAACCGGTCTCGTTGTACGACAAATTTGCGCTGTGCTTTAAAGCAACACGTCTCTTGCATTAGCGATACGGCGCGTAACAGCCATTACCTTTCGCAACTAACGCCCCATTAGGGCTAGAGTCTCTTTTATCCCGAACCGTCCCTAACCTTCGAGAGTCTATTTTTTTTTCTATCTCTTCCCCTGGCCGACACAAAAATAAAAGGCACCAAGGCAGCGTACTGCCCTCGCCGCTTCGACGGATGGTCCTGCTGGGAACCGACGGCGGCCGGTACGGTGGCGGAAAATTTTTGTCCAAACTTCATCCTGGGCTTCGACCCAGAGCGCCTCGCCCATCGGACGTAAGTATATCCGGTGTGTCGGTGTGCCGGTTGGCGAAGCTTTTCGGGGTTTTCTTTTTCGGTTTTCCGATGAAAGGTGCTTCAAGGCTCGGGGGAAATTAGCATATGAATTTGGGGGTAATTTTGTCACGCTTCCTGTCCCTCCTGGTGACACCACTGATTTTTCGCAGCTGCAACGAGAACGGGTCCTGGTTCGTGCACCCACAGTCCGGCCGGGAGTGGTCCAACTACACGAACTGCATCGACACCGACGACATGCAGGTGAGAAATATGATTAGTGTCCCCCGGTCTACAAGAAATAGTCATTTGCACGAAATTTACTCATACGAGAACACGAAAAGATAATTAACCCAGCCCAGGCCAGTTCCGTCTTAGGGGAAAGAGTTTTCTAATTCCTTATCGTGCTGTGGCACTTTGTCTCCGGACCGGACCCGATAGCGTTCGAGTTCATGACATGAGAAACGGTGTTCTCCACTTACGACGACGACGATAACCTCAAGCTGCTTCGATGGTTTGACACCGTCACGTCTTTTGTTCGCGAAAGGCCAATAAATCAATTATTGTAGGGATCGGTTCCATCGGTCTGTGTGCCGGCAGCTTGAGGGACATTAGGGTATGTTCGACTTGCGCCGTGTTGTTCTTATCGCTCGAAGGTGCTCCACAGGCGCCGCACCACCAGTCGACGCTCTGTAGACTTTGCTCTCTCTGATCTAATTCACGCTGATGACGTTATAAATCGCGCCGTAACGAGTAATCATAGTCCCGCGGACGCCGACAGCGGGCGCACAAAAACGGGGCCGAAACCCAATCAACATTATTTTGGCTTTGGCACCAACAAATTGTTTCACTCGCTTTCTCCAGCTCGTCATGGGCCGCTTGGCCTTAGTGGTAAATTTCCGAGTCCGAAGCGAATGAGCTTGCTCTTGCTACGATGCGAGCCATTTTCTGTCCTCTCTTTTATGCCAGCGCAGGAAGGTGGTAAACTAAGGTCCTCGTGCTGAATATTTAAAATAAAAGTCCGCCTCGGAGTCATAATTTTTTGCTCGTCAGATGAGATGTAATTTTCTTGCTTGATTTTATCCGCTTGTCTAATGCACGAAATTGGATGTTTCCTTCCAGCTTCGGCGGCTGGTGAACGAGATTTACATCGGCGGCTACATGGTTTCCTTCTTAACACTCATTATATCGCTCTGTATTTTCCACAGCTTTCGGTAAGTTCCTTCCGGTTCCGGTGTGTTCTTGTGTTTAATGGGCCGTTGTCAGTGGGTTGGTCAATTCGTTGCATCGCATTGTTAGCTCGAGAGCTTAGAACGATGAAAGGCAATGCCTCGCGGCCTACTTCTTCGCAGTCGTGCTGAGCTAATGAACCATTTTCACACAGATCTCAGTCGTCCTTTGTAGATGACTAACGGTTGCCAAGGGTTGCTTGCCATCGATTGTGGTTTTGATCGAAATCGGAACAACCAACGAAGAAAGGACACTTTAAACACTTTACATCGATCCATCGGATTCGGATTTTTGTTGGAAGAAGCTCATGGAACGCACACTTGTACGTCCGTGGTCAGTTGAGCTTTCAGCTGACAGCAAAAAGAGCACGGCTCGTTAACACGCTTCTTGCCCATTCCGGGGGCCGTCAGACAGCTGAGCTGAATAATGGATGGCCCTTTGATCCCTTTGAAATGTATCGGTGCGGTTCGGTTCTTTGGACTGGCTACCCACGGGAGCCACACTGGAAGTGAAACTTTCGTCTTTTCGTCTTGCAATCCTTTTCAACGCGTTTCGTGTTGTTATTTGGCACCCATGCATTATTTCGACCAGATTTGGAGCTCGCCCAAAGGAAGCTGTCGAAGGTTTTCCCACGCCTTTCACCTCACGGCCAGTGTTGGGCTTGAATATCTTATTTACTATCTTGTCCAGTCTTTCTTCAGTATCACACGCTTTTTGGACACGGCCCTCTGCAGTCTGCAATTTGGCCGATAAAAACAATTTCGTGAAAACCCGAACACTGAAAAGGCTCCCCGAGGGCCTGTTAGAGTCTGAGATTTGGGGATCGGGAGCCACATAACAAATTCTTCGTTCCACGGGCCGGCTTGCTGAGTGGGAAATCGATGCTAAACAGATTCCAAGGAATTGCCCGACCAAACCCGCCGAAAGCTGATATTTGGCGGTTGGATTCGTTCCTTTCTTTTTTGGTTGGCAAAAGTTGGTTGTTCTCCTTTTACTAAGAAATAAAGTTCAAACGTTGTTTGGCCGTACAACAATTATGAATAGAAGAGCGACAAATGTATAGGCAAAACAGAAAAGAGGAAAACGAAATCCAATACGGCCGTTGAATTATTCAAACCAAAAAACAAAAAAATGCCCCCCTGGTAAATGTCAGAGCAACGAATGAAGTTGAAAAACTTCCTCGTTTCCCCGAAAAAAAAACCGACCGGGTCCTAGTGGCTCACCGTGGCCAGTCTTTTAGTGAGAATCGGTGTGTGCCGTTTTGGCTTTCATTGCAGGACCTTAAAATGCACCCGGATACGGATTCACATCAATTTATTCACCTCATTAGCACTGAGTTGTCTGTTTTGGATTGTCTGGTACAAGTTTGTCGTCGAGGACCCGGACGTACTGAAGGCGAACTCGGTAAGTGTTGGCGCAGGGTGGCAGTGGCAGGCTGTCGGGGAATTAGTAATCGCGACAAGTGTTTTTGGGCCGTGTAGATGGAGTGGAATCGATCGATTCGATCATGCCACGAGAGCAGCACGACGGAAATCGAGCATCAGGATGCAAACGGATAGCGGAGGAATTTGCATATATTGTTCATATTGCATGGCTGGCGGACCGTTCCCGATGGTCGATGATCATTCGTTCGAGTGCTGTTCGAAACGGACCATGTAAATGGCCCGAGCCCGAGAGGCGGCTAACAAAAGAGGGATCTTGTTACAAAACGATGTACCGTCTCGAAGATGCCGATGAAAGCCGATGGAACGGTGCATTAGCATAACGTAGCGCCAGTGGGCCGCATAAGAAACCCGTGTCTCGGATGCCAGAAATCCGAACAACTCACGGCTGCCGGAAGTAGGAAGGCAGCAGGGGCCACCAGTTGCATAGTCGCTCGCTGTTGGCTGTTCAGCCATTTCTTTTGCTCGTGTTTATTTATTTATAAACTTGCTTATCATGCTTCATTTCGATTCCATTCTCCGTGTTGCTGCTGCCGTTTAAAGGCAAAAGGTTAAAAGTGAGCGCCTGGAAGCGTGTTTTTTTATTAAATCGACTAAACCGTAGCTCGTAATTTGTTGTATTATTTTTAATGAATGAATATGTAATAACTGCGGCGCTGGCGCAGAACTTTCCGGATGACGGATGTTTAATTCCGAAGTTTTCAATGAACCAAGCGTGGTGGCCACAGACCACAAATGGTTCCCCGAAGCATGATCAGCGAGGAGTCGGCCATCGACTTTTGCATGACGGACTACATGATACGGAAAATGCGGTCCCCGCTACATTTGTGTTTCAAACAGACCTAATTAGGTTTGTTTTCGAGGATTGTCTGCTGCCTACATGTGTTGCTGCTGCTTAGCAATATGGTGGTTGTGGCTGCAGGTTGGGCCACACGGATCACAATTAATGATTCGCATGTCGAATAAATCACTTCTGGAAAACGTGTTGCTAGCGACGAGATGACCCAACCATGCGCTTAATAATGCAAATGGGCAGAAAAAAGGCACGATTGTGAAGTATGTGCAATGTGTGTTGTGGCTAAAGTCAAATTTGTGGTAATGGTTACATTTTTTTCAATACTAACTAGCTTGCACCAAAGCTTTGTCATCACTTTGTGAAGTTTCGTAAGGAAAGAAGCCAGGACGAACCGAAACTCGGGACACATTTTCTGTTGGTCGAGAGTGTAGAATTTAACACCGCCAACCTACGCGTTTGTTTCTTTTTAGCGCACACGGTACACACGAGCACCGATTTTGGCCACCACCGGATACGCCGGTATGGACCATAGTAAACAACTTTCACTGTTGCTCCCCGAACACCCAAAAAAAAGAAACCCTGCTATTTTATGGTTTGTTTGCCACATATGCCCCACAATGTGTGTCCCATTGGATGACCCGGAAGGGCCCATAAACCCTCGGTTGCACTCGTCCTATCGCAGCGCCATACCCGGATGTGCCATCCGGTTGCCGGACCGCGGTTTTGCATGGTTGCACATTTCGCGCGAAAGCCTTCAAAGCGAACGCAATGACGCGGCGGGTTGTGTAATTTAGAGTTAACATAAAAGTATTTCACTGTCATAATCACGTACTGTGTCCGTAGAAAAACTAAGGCCCTAGAAAAGCGCCACCCATCATGCTGGTGCATCTGCAGCCTACATTAAGATAGTTTTTGAAAGAAGGTTAGCCGGCTGCAAGTGTGTCTGTGGATCACAGTGGCCGCTGCCCAGCATCCTGGTGCCTGGTGCCAAAAAGCCACGGCCTGCTGTTTGCACTCGACCCAAACTATGTGCCAGGGATTTTGATTAGTTTCACCATAGTTGGCGCTGTGGGTACCGTTTTCTGCTTAAAGCCACCGTGCTGAGAAGCCTCTCGGCATTGTGGACGGAATAAACCCGTTCCCACCCGGTGGCTTTGTTGCGTTCGGTGGTCAGCATTATTGTACTGAGCTGAGGAAAAGTTAAATGGTAAAGTTGCAAAGCGATGACACGCATCGAGATGGGCCCCCCCCCCCCGGTTGCTCTCCATTAATTGCTTGATTCTCGAGAAAGGGTTTAACGGCCGTAACGCAACAACCGACTGAAGTGGCGATGCGGAGTGCTGTTCATTAAAATTGCTGCTCTCTTCTCGCGCATTGATCCGTTTTTCCGATCGATCCATCCAACAACAACGGCGGGTTGCTGGGTCCAGCAGCCTTCCATTTGCCCGTCTCCAGCGGTCTGTGTGGCGCTAATTTTTCCCCCGTTTCGCTTTCGTAGGGCTGGTGTATCGGATTGCACGTTCTGCTGCACTACCTCATGCTGGTGAATTATCTTTGGATGTTCTGTGAAGGATTACACCTGCATCTGGTGCTCGTTATTGTAAGTATTATGGCCGTTGCCATCGTAAGCAGTCCGTTCGACAAAAGTGTACCACTTTCCCGAGGGATCAATTAGTTTTCTTTTCCCCTTACGCACCGATATCTGGATCCTTATTACCGGCACATTAAAACGGGGCATAGTTTATGGCCCGACGTTCAGCGGGGTCCGTTCCGTAAGGTTGTTTAAATATTCCGCAGTTTTTGCGATGAGACAAAATTCCATCATAGTGAGAAAACATTGTCTCACTTTGCTCTGAACTTTGTTGCATTTTCCATTTTTACAGCAATTTAAATGACCTTTTATTTAAAGATAAGTCGCCTTACCTTTAGTCACCGAAATAAACGATCAATCGTTGAAAGAACTACACAGAAAGATAAACACATTTGCTCCTTTTCAAAAGAACTCGTCCAGCAGACCTCTTATTATTCATTTACCGGTCAACTAATGGACCCATCGGGAGCGTCTGCTCAACTTGCGATAATGTTAAAGGTGTTTACGGTCCAGTGTAAGCACGTTACACGGAGAAGACGTCAAACTTTATTCGATATCAGATATGGTTGGCTTTCTGGCTGCAACCGCCCCCGTCTCCCATGTATTGGATTAGCCTCCTTGCTTCCTGAGCGACCCTAGGGCTAACGGGGGAAAACCCTCTTCCATCGCCCGATGGCCAACACGATGACCACATCGCCTGACATCGGCTGTCCAGTTCTTGTCCGTCTACAAAATCAGTATCGTGACACTCGCTTTCCATGTCGTAGACACCACTGTACACAGAATGGGGTCATTTCCTCATTGAGGGGCACATTTTCTCCCCGATAAGGAAGTGTCCCCGCCTCGCGCGCAGCGAGTTGTTCCTGTTGTTTGGACACTCGCCATCGCAACCGCAGTCCAGATGGGCGCAGGAATTGATACGACAAAGTGGACCAACCTGGAGTGGCTGGCTTCCACGAGATGGAGGTCCAGGCCTCCCGCTCGTCTGCCGACCCGATTCAATACAGTTCGATCATATTTTGCTTCTCGTTGTCATTGTTTAAGGTCTTCATCAAGGATATTGTCGCACTGCGTTGGTTCGTCACGATCGGATGGCTGTTGCCGGTGCTCCTGGTCAGTCTGTATGCCATCGTTCGTAACAGCATGCCGCTCGACACGGACCAGTAAGTTTTTTTATGGTGGGCATTTTTATGACCTTGTTTGTAGATACAGGCTCTCTCCGCGGATGATGCCATCATCGGGCTGTTGGTGGGTTGAGCTTTTCGGATTATTTTTCGGTTTTTCTATTGCTCTTTGAAGAGCACCACATTAGAGGTTTTTCTGTCCTGGACTCAGGACCATCCGTACGGCTCTACGGCGTCGTCGTCGTAAATTTGTGCGGTGACGATGATGGGCCGAAGATGTGATTTCCAATGGGGCACCCCTTTTACGTGTGTGAAGATTAATTTAATACAAAAATCAATAGCCGATTTCCGTTATCGTCTCAATCGCTGCCCAGCTGCTGGATGGACGAAAGCCACGCCATGTGGCTGCTCACGGTTCCGGTTTGCTGTTCCCTGCTGGCCTCGCTGGTATTTCTCATCAACACGCTGCGTGTGCTGCTGACAAAGCTTAACTCCACGTCTCCAAACCCGGCCCCGCTGGGCCTACGGAAAGCCACTCGAGCGACGCTAATTCTCGTAAGTATTGCGTGGCCCCCGAAAGGCTGCAACACCGGAGTTTTCCCGGAAAAACGGTCCCCCGGGAACGGTGAAGACGATGGCTTTTGGCGTCACCGATTGGGCGTTCTGTTTATTCTGTTCTCTATCTCTCTCTCTCTCTTCCTTTCCACTGTCGATCCGGAACCATGCCGGAAAAACTAGATCCCACTGTTTGGCCTGCAGCACATCCTGCTGCCGTTCCGGCCGGATAAGGGCTGCCAGCTGGAGCGGTATTACCAAATTGGAGCCGCGCTGCTGATCAGCTTGCAAGGTCTGTGCGTATCGTGTCTGTTCTGCTTCGTCAATCACGACGTGATTTTTGCGGTGCAATGTTACTTGAGCCGCTTCTTCCCGGACGTCGTGACGCACCCGTTCCTCGAGAGCGGTCAGCCCGCTACCCAGAGCCGCGATGTGGCCGTATGACTGCTGAACGTGCGCCGCTCTACACCGAACAGTATTAGCCACGCCAGCAAGCAGCAAACCGCGACACCCGACGAAAGGGACGCGCCGGAAGCGGAAGGTCCATAATCCGTCTCTTCCGCCCGCCCGCGGAGTCCCCGATACGACGCTGTGGCGTCGAGAGTTTATTTTTCCTCCGTAAGCACGTTATTTACGCTGGACTATACAAGGGACGCGGGCAACGTCCAGAGATTAATGTCTGGAAAAGAAGGGAAAGAAATAAAGTTTATCGTTCCACGCAATCGATGCGTGGCGGCGGTATTGGGAAGCGTAGCCACAACAAACCGCACACGGATCGGGAGATTAATCGGTTTCGTTTAATTCCTCGCCAACTTTCACGAGAGAAGAGAAAGTAGGACTTTTTGCGTCCATATTCCGCAAACCAACATCGGAAAAGGTGTAACGCTTCCTCGGACACACCGAAACGCTTCGGGAAGCGTTGTTGTGCGGCAAACGGTTGAATTTAAAACTCGATTTTCATAACGATTCTTTCAAAACGATGGCCTGGGACTTTGAGCTATAATGGTAATGTGATTCGTTGCCCTAATTAGGTACCATTATAAAGCTATTTACAGTCGAGCGCCAAACCAAGTGCAGGGGCTTGGTGTTGATCAGTTAACAATGGAGCGTGTGCCGCGTTGCGTATTGCTCGTGGGCATTACGCTCAGCCTCGTGGCGGTTGGTCCCTCCCGGAGCACCATGCTACAGAACTATCTGCAGTCCTGGGCGGGTCGCGTCCGAAGTCAAATCGATCGAAGAAACCTAATCTTTCGTTGGTTTCCATGGTTTTACGTCACCCCACCTCAGCGTACAATTAAAACTGCGCAGCCTCATCGTAGCGCTACCGTTCGCCCAAGTTGTTCGGCCAATGAAACGCACGTCCAGTTCGGAAAAGCCTGTGGAACTTCCTGCGGAACGTACGGCCAGTACTGTCCGCTAGTGAAAATGGACCGGTGCATTTGTATCCGGGGGCACGCGAGGAACCGGAACGGGACGTGTATTCACTACTTGGATTGCAAGAAAGAGTTGGAAGATGTGGAGTTTCTACACTAATCAATGGTTGCTGCGTTCAATAAATGTTCGCTGGATAGGCCTCGCTTGGAGATTATTTATCGATGACACCGTCATCTGTGTTTTATTTGCTTTTCAGCTCGGACTATTTTCATCTGTGAACTTGGTGTACGAAACGGCGTGTTACGAAAGTTGCCATTTTGGTCTTATTCACAATCGGCTCTTTGTACCGTGCGCGGGTTATGGGTTAGAAATCTAGGCGCATAGACGGATGTTTGTTCAGCTGTACTCTGCGCTGTAAGCTGAGTTCGCCATGTTGAAGGTTTAATATTATACATTCCTGACATTAGTGTGCTAGCCGCAGCGGAACAACCGTTACCATGAAGCTTTCCCTTTTCGTTGTCGTTTTTGGAGCCCTTGTGGTTCTTCTGGTAAGCATCGGACTTATCAAGGATATCGACCGTTGTGTGATACTATTACTATACTATTGATACTTGATACTATTTTGCAGAGTGCTGCCCATGCCCAACTGGTCATAACGAAACCAACATCTCGCGGAAGGCCGATGGCGCCCACAACTGGATAGGAGAAAATGCAGATACAAATAAAACCTGAAGTTTGAAATGGAATAACTCGATTTAACATAATAAAGGATTGCAGCTACAGTATAATTTCTGTTTATCATTGTCTTTTATTGGCTGGTTTTTTATAATAGTTTTTCCGAATAGATGTCTAATTTGTCAGAAGTCGCTTCGGAAATGGGCTCATTGTGTGGGATAATAAATTTTAAATTGGCTTAAACGTTCGCATTGGCAATCGCAATCTGTCTTTTGGTAATGGCTGCACCGTGGCGTATTGCGATAGGTTGTCAAATAACACCAAGTTTTACGGTGATCGATCGACACAAAATCGATTCTCATTATGCGCTTTTGGTAGTTTGTAGCTAGCGGGCTTAACTATTTTGTTTAACGTTAAAATGTTTCATGGCCATGTTCTTTAAGCGTTTTGCCCATTTGCACAACCTGACTTACGCCACTTTGTTCACAAACGTTACAGCCTGAAGAATCGTCCAGTAGTGCCAAATGTATGACCATTGACGCTATGACCAGTGATAAAAAAGAGCGGAAGGTTTAGTCCAATAAACACGTCGGCCTTTTTTGTGTTCTTTGGTTGAAAATACAATTTATTGCACAAGAATTAAAAAACATATATTACACGAAAACGGATTAAAAAGAGGATGCGTCCACACGCCGCCGTGGTCGGGAGTCGAGAGACCGAGACGAGTCGGCGCGTTCACCTCGTCCTCGGCTGCTTCGCCAGTCACCCGATAACGGCCGTTATCGGGCGAGTGCGATTTCGCCCGATCAGGCTGGTACACAACAGCCTTGAAAAACCTCCGACATCAATATCTTCTTCTTTACAACTTCGAGGGCTGTTTTCACAACTACCGCAACTGTTGTTTGTTTGCTCAAAAATTGTCTAGAACGAAACCCCAGACAGACAAATGCGCAGGACGTGGGTTAACGGATTGGAATACCGGTGATAGCCGGTTCTTTGAGACCGTTTTTGTGCACCATTTCGCAGTGATTGTTTTGAATGTTTTGGGATCTGTTTGCCGGGATTCATCGTATATAAGTGAAACCAGCTCTAAGCGCCCCATATTCATTGTGAAAAGAGATCTAGCGTTGAAAAAATGAAGTGTGTCTTCTTATTTGTTATCCTCGGAGCTCTGCTGCTCTTCGTGGTAAGTAACTCTTTGGCAAGAGTTTCGATGCTCACCAGTTATATTTCCTGTACATTTCTATCAGAATCTGGCGGCGGCCATACCGTCTCATGATCACGAGTGCAAAACGCATGCGCATAGAACTAAGCCAACCAAAACCGGACACACCAAAACCAGACACACTAAAACGCATAGGACAACTACTGGCAGCACAACGGTAGCAGCCACAACAACTTCAACAGCAGCCCCATGAGCCACGCTGGGTCAGATTTAAAATGTGGTGACCTCTCAACGTCACCGCGTTGCAGAATATTCACGTTTCGTACTGGCAGAAACTATTCATGAGAACGATACGAAAGTATAGCTAAAGAAATATATTACACGATTGCAAGCAACTCACATGCCACGTTTTGTTGTAAGCTCGTAAAATTAAGAAAGAACGTGTAAATGGTTGAATGTCGACTGTAAATGCATTGGAATGCGAGCATTTGGAAGAAATGCTGAAAATGTAACTCGAATCCGGAATTCGGATTCGAGTTCCTCAGATCCTGCCATAACAACTGTTTTGTGTAAACTTAACAAATCTTTACATTAAGCGGACGACTGGATACTGTTGTGATAGGAACACTAGATGTTTAAACAGAATCGTGTTATTTGTATTTTGTACTGATTGTGTTCCAGAGATCTGTTTTCGCAGTTTGTTGAGTTTTCTCAGTCGACCAAACTTGGCGTCAAGAAACAATTAGCATTTTGGAAAACTAAGGTCAGTTATTCCCCAACTCATTCAAATGAATTTCTTGAAGGCCTATCCTTCGGATAACGAATAACGGATTTAAACAATACTTCATGCTTCCAAAAGTTTACGTTTTCTAGAAATGGTTGACTAAAGGAGGAACCTGAAACAACAACACGGATGAAGAAAGAAACGAATGGGTCTTTGGGCTAAGAAATGAATGCGTTTGTGAAACATTGAACAAGCTGAAGCAGGCATTGCAGATCAAGACGGCTACCGTTTAATAAATGGATTCAAATCAAAAGCAGCCCTGACCTTCAACATGCAATCCACAATCCAGACCTGCCAACCATTGAGAACAGTGGCCATTCATAAACCTTGGAGTGTGTGAGAAACCCCTTCTCAGTTTAACAGAACCAGCTGAATTAATCAAAACAATAGCTGACGATCGGGTTAAAGTTTTGTTTTGTATCAACGATACCTTAATATACTATAATTTACACGTGTTTTGGATTGATTTTTTATTGAATAAAGTAGTTGTTCATCCTCGTACCTAATGATGATTTATCATTATTCGAAATCATTCATTCACACAACTTCGATACACCCTGTAACCGATTTTTTAGTTTGAAAAGAGCGGCGGCTCTTCCACTGCGGCGGCTCTCTCAAAGCGGCGGCTCACTCATACCGGCGGCTCACTTACAAGCGCAAAGCTGTCAAAACTCGACTGATTGTCAAAAGGCAGATTCCATTGAACAAGCTTTGTTTAATAAACTCTTTACTTATAACTGTCATATCATTTTGGAATGCGAATATTATATGTACTAGTGTGTTCAATGAGTTCGTATGGTCGGTAACAAAGGGCGCTGCTACGAGCCTAACTTTTGTTTAATATTGTAACGCTAGTTAGCAACGCTCGCTGGCTCAACGGTCAATCAGCGGCTACACCAGATAACGACACGCCTGGACACAACATCCAGCAGAACATCCGTACACCGGAGTACACTAGGACAACAAGCAGATCTGCAAACCCATTTACTTACATCCAACCTTCGAATGACTCAGCCAGATATGACTAGAAAAAGACCGAAAGATAAGTTAGGTAGAAATAAGTGACTATATACAGTGGATGGCGAAAAGAAGTTTAGCTCCTGAACATTTGAATAGTATGTGAAAATGGTGAAGAATTCACACGACATTATGCTGTTTCTCAGCTTGAAATATGGTAGAACCCTCCAAATATTCCAAGTTTACCAATCAATAACGTAAATTAGTTATTAATTTGAGTATTAGTGGTAAAAATGAAAGGTATTGCACGTATTTTTGACAAAAGCGAGCAAGCAACCGGTAGCAATAATCAAGC
The DNA here is from genome assembly GCF_943734635.1 of Anopheles cruzii. NCBI lineage: Eukaryota > Metazoa > Arthropoda > Insecta > Diptera > Culicidae > Anopheles > Anopheles cruzii. The sequence goes on along the minus strand of NC_069145.1, from coordinate 1,764,478 downwards.
TGTATGAAAATGAAGGTCGTATTCATCATATTAAAGTTTGTGGCCGCAAGAAATCAATACAAAAACGAGTTAATAAACGAATACTGAATATCTCCTCCACAACCCATTTACAATCCGCATAAAATATTGTCCAAAAACGAAAATCAGAAGGTATACAACTCCCTTCCGTGCATATCATTCGACGTAGCCTATAGCATGTAGACAAATCTGGCTCTGTTTTCAACAAAATTCCGCACCTAACCGTGGCCAATACAAAAAAAAGAACGGTATTTTACTAGATGGATGCTTTGAAACCTCGCTTATTGTGAGAAAAGCTGTTTTGGAGTGATGAATCTTTGGTATGATTCACCTCTCATTATAAGAAGTTGAAATTTTCTGTTATAAGGAACCTGAATCATTATTAGGAAACAAATTACAATGACATTATGTTCCAGGTATGCATTATTTACATGAAACTTACAAGTTAGTGATCTTTCCTGGTCATGGTGATTCGAAATCTGGTAAAAAATCGACGAAAGAAAAATCATTCAAGAAGGAACAAGTCGTATAGGTGAAGATTTCCCCGCAAAACAGGATAGTTCGGCAATTCACAAGCCAGAAGTAGTATCTCGTGGATGATAATATCAAAGTTTTAGGGTTTTAACGTCTTTGTGCAGACCATCCAACCACTGAAAACATGTGGTTATTCATGCGTAAAGATCCCACTCAATTTAATAGAATCAGCCAAATGAATCAAATCAATCTGGACCAAAATAATACATGAGGACTGCAGAAGGGGCCACATAACAAAACCAGGATGTTTGGCTACACTGCCTAGGGTCTAGACGGAATGGATACTATAAACTAGTTTTCGCCGAAGAGAAATTGAGCTTGTTCTAAATATGTTTGGCTAAAATTTTCCTCTTGTATCAATCATCCCTAAATACACCAAAACTATTATTGACACATCTTATTTAATGTTTTTGATTGATATTTGATTGACTACAGCAAATTTTTCATCGTCGTATTTCCTAAAATCTTTTGTGTTCTTGAACTAAGGATCTTTCCGCCATCCACTGTATGTCTCCGGATCTCATATAAAACCAGATGCGTTTGGCTGTATTCAGAATACGCTTTATTCTCCATTCTATCACAAATGCTGCTTACATTTTGTCCAATTATGTTCCACCCGTTTCTCAGGCCCGCGGCGGCGATAGCATTCGAGTTTACGTTTTGTCACGCCATAGAAAAAAAAAAACATTATAAAAACGGATCGCGATCATCTCTATATGCCCCTACAAATCGGTGTGTCACGTAACTGTAAGACGGACAGCTCTAAGGTCCCAAAGTGATCATTTCACTCAATCAAACTTTCGTTCCAAAAAAGCCCTATCGCTACACGCGCTCTGCGTCTCCAGCGCGTCGGATAAACTATTGAATGTCATGCACGGTGAACTGGTCTTCGTCGGCTGCGACCCTCAGACGTTTAGTGATCGACCAGCGGGCCCCAGAACAACCGGGATACGTGCGTTTCCTTTTCGCTGACGAAAAAATCCTTGCCCAGCTTGACGAACTCATCGAGCGTGATCTGTCCGTCACCGTTCTTGTCGATCACCGCAAACGAAACCGCAGCATCTTCCTCCGTCAGCCCGAGACAGCGGAAGAACAGTTTAAACTCGTGCAACGAGATCGACCCCGACCGATCCTTGTCGACTGCCTGCGGAAATGGGAAAACAGGGACGCGTTAATGCGCGCTTCAATCCGATTCTAGGATCCCGCGTCACGCTGAGAATCTTACCTTGTACAGGTACGGCAGAAAACGGTGGACCTTCTTCTTCAGATCCCTATCATTCACGACGTGGTGCATCTCGGTCAGGTACTGCTCGACCGTGACTAGGTTGTAGGGCGTTATCTCTCCCCACTGCTGTTCCCAGGTGGTCTGTAAGAAGGATCCGTTAATCCGTCGGTGGTGACCAAAAGCTGTACGCACGTATGTGCAAAACTCACTCTCATTATGGCACGGAATTCATCCTTCGCTTTGGTGTCCAAGTGACCCAGGGAAGCAAACTTTTCTGTCAGAAGCACAAAATCATCGTACGAAATGACACCATCCTTGTTAACGTCTAGTAGTCCGTGCAGGGTGCGCATCTTGCGGCGCCAAAAGTCCGAGTTACCCTACAGTAGGCGAGAGAATAGGGAGCAAACTGTGTGCGTTAGTAACACGCGGTTTTAATCGCAGCAACCATCGGTTGTTAATATTGTACCACATTTCCACTCGAAGAGAGCAAGACCTGGGAGAAAAAGATACGATACGAATGTTTGATAAACTCGTGTTAAAGTTACTCGTGTAATAATCGAATCAAAGGTTTTTGCGTCTGATAGTTTCCGGTGCACCCCACAACCATTTGTGTCAATTGCAGCAATGATGCCGTAGCGGAGATCTGAAGCCGCCGCGGAATGCAAATGAAACAGACATCATCCTCTGCGCGTTCCGTCTATCTTCTTGCTTTGTTTCCGTTTTTTTGTGAACGTACAAAATGTGCGATCGCGCGTGTGTTAGTAATGGCTGCCACGCTTCTTTTCGGCGTTTTTTTGCTGCCATGCGGCGCGCAATGGCACAATATGCTTGATAAAGAGGTCCGCGGTCGGCAAGCGAAGATCAGAGTAGAATGCAGTGCAAGGCGCACAGCGAGAAAAAGAAAACACGAGGGACACACAGGCCAATCCGCAGCCGCATATGATAATGTGCGCCACCAGAACACGCGCGGCGCGAAGCCGAATATGTAATCAGGTGGCGGTAACCGTAAACTGCGGCGGAGTATTGGCGTCTAACAACATTATGCTGCGTTTTAGTTAACCTTCGACAAGATCTCTTCTCGGTTCTTAAAGACCTTGAGTTTAGAAGTGAGCGAGAGCGAGAGAGTCAGGGAGAGAGCGGGAGAAGTTTAGGTTGGTTGCTTACCCGTTGCTTGCGTTGGCGACGCGGTGCTGCTTCACGTTCATCGTCCGAATCCGAGTCGGAATCCGAATTGTAGGCCCGTTCCGGAGCGGCCGTTTTCTTCGAGTAATTGCGGACTGCCGTCGAGGCGAAGGCTCGCCTCATTTGGTCGTCCTTCGGCAGGTAGCTGCTGGGTCTGGCCTAGAGCGCAACGACAATGAGATGTTAGAACTCAGCCGGGCACGAATTGGAAGGCGACAAAAAATAAAACAGGTAATCGAAAACCAAACCAAGCAACTCCATTGCTGCAGTTGCTGGTTTGAGGATTTACCGAGCCCGAAACACGGCGAAACGCTCAAGTTTACAGTGCCCCGTAGCATACTTGGATGTGCACGATGTAAGGCAAACAAATCATTATCACCATGTCAACAGACGGAAGCACAGCGATTGGTGGTACAACTGGGGCACAGCATCGAGAGTGTGATGTGGACAGATTGAACCAGTTGCACTCTTATCGTCGAGAAGATTTCGATGCATGATTAAAAGAGAAACCTTATCTAATTTTAGCCACGTTGTCGGACAATGGCGCATATCTTCGGCGAGGCAAGCGTGTTTATGCTGACAGCAACGCAACACACGAAACCTGTGACATAATCAAACCATTTTTTCGGTGCTGCTGCCTAAAGTGGCCTGCTCTGTTCGTTGTGGCGCGGTAACCGAAAGGCCCGAAATCATCAATCACCGAACGCAGCGGTAGCGCTTGAATACGTTTTACCACCATCTTCTAAGCTGAAGACATGTTTAGAGCGCATGTGCGGCGCATTTGTGACGCCGAAAGGGCCACTCTGTTTGTGTTTTGTTGTGAGTTGTTTGTTGGCTTCTGGGCCAAAACAGAAGCCATTCCGGTACATGGGAACATTTTCCCGTGAACATCGCTCGCGTATGGGGATAATGGTAGCTGTTTATAATAATGTTTCACATTCCCCGAACACTTTCCAGTGACGCAGTTGGCCTTTATTGATACGTTTTACGATTTTAAATCGCGTGAATTGAAAAAAAGCCGACCCTTACCTTTTCAATCGCAGTCGCAGTTTCTGTTGTGATGGCCGCCAACGACATTGCTCCGAGTTGTCGCTCGAACAAAGTGGCCGTGGGCCGAATGTAGTTCCGCAACAGTGCGTAAGCCATTTTGAGGGTTTTTGTTCACCGAAAAATCACCATTAACCAGCACGCGGCGAGGCTTAACCTTTCACCTGAGGACACGCTCACTTTTCGTTCGGGAACCAACTCTTTTTTGCTTTGATGCTGCAGACTTTTCACTTCCACTAGCCGGCAAGTTTCGGCGATTGTTGCTTCGTAACTATTGGATTGGAACTCCAAACCGTTCCAATCGCTGGCAGAACTAGAACTGGAAATGACGACGAATTTGAATTTTTCTCCTTTGCCACCGTCTGCCTCTCTCGCACTCTCGCGCTCTTGCTCTGGTGCGTGGATGTTTTGGTAAATTTGGCTGGGCGGACGTGTTCGAAGTCTGGTTTTCTCGCCAAGGGCCAGAAAGAGAACGCGACAGCCAGTGAGACGCCATTTAAAAAAAAAACCCTTCTGAAGTGCTTCGAGTTTAGCTCGAAAAGTGAAAGATAAGCAATAAGGTTTGCGATATAACGCCGTTTTGCCATATACAACCATAGTGAGAGGGGTCTTCTCACAGGTTGAGATCTGCGATCAAAAAAATGAAAAATTGACTGATTTTTTCGAAGAAAACCGCTTCGAAGAAGAAGAAAAAAAAAAAAAAATCCGTTTAAAAATCCGCTTACCGTGAAATGTTTCAAAGACGCTTTCTTTCGAGGCACAAAGCTTGAAATCTTTCACGAGCTTCAGCACATCCAAGTACAGGTGGCGCTGGCGTAACTACACTGCTGTTCATAATGATACCCTCACCCGTTTTTTCAGACTGAGGCTAAGATAAAACACTGAACCTATTTTTCGTAGATGAGGAATCAATTAGTTTAGCAAAAGAAATAATATCCATTGTTCGGTTTTTCGAAATAAAAATTATTTTGATTTAGAAAGCCAAAAAACGATAAAACGGCTGATCATGCGTTTCCCGTAGCATGAAAACCGGGAGTTCAACTTGAGGAAAATGATTTACAGTTCTCTGATGGAATGTCTTTATTCTCGCTCGTGTAGACGTGAACTGAAGGATCGAGCCGAAACGCGCTCGATCACGCATGGAGTGACAGAAACATAAAAGAGAGAAATAGAGAGCCATGGCGAAATGGCGAAATGGCGAAATGAGGAATGACGGAATGACAGTACGTCAAATTCAAATTGTAACGGCGATAGTATACAATATACCGAACATACTGGCCGCCTTGAACTAGCATGGCTTGTTCAACATAATTATAATGGACTGGGTAGCAGCGCGATTTTGGTGACAGGACGAACAACGTTGTCTGCCTTTGCTGTCCTGAGGGTGACAACTCGAACGACTCCATCCTTTCCGGGGTGCGTAGCGGTGATTTTCCCCAATGCCCAAGTCGCTGGTGGCGCATTATCTTCCTTCAGCAGGACCACACGTCCGACGTCAATGGATACTGGCGGATTGCAGCCCTTGCTGGCACGAGTTTGCAGCTGCTGCAGATATTCCGCTTGCCATCTGGTCCAAATGCGCTGTGTACGTTGCTGAGTACGTTCCCAATGTGACAAACGGTTCTCCGAGACTTCCTGCAATGATACTTCTGGAACGCTTTGGAGATTTGTTCCAATTAGAAAGTGACCCGGAGTAAGTACTTCGAGGTCTTCTGCTTCTGTCGGCATGTGCACTAGTGGACGCGAGTTTAAGCACATTTCGATTTGTGCGAGTAATGTAGACATATCTTCGCGAGAGATATTGGAATTGCCGACTTCCCTCAAGAAATGATGCTTTGCTGATTTCACGGCGGCCTCCCATAACCCACCAAATTGGGGTGCACGTGGAGGAATGAACTGCCAATGGATCCTTTGGCCAGTACACCAGTTGACAATCTTGTCTCGTTCGCCGGAACCCTTTTGTAGCATGCGGAAGACTTTGTGCAGATGGTTTGCTGCACCCTTGAAGCATGTTGCATTGTCGCTGTAAATGGTGATTGGTTTTCCTCTACGCGCGGTAAATCTATGTAGAGCTGCTAAAAAGGCATCAGTTGAAAGATCGGATACGAGTTCAATATGTACCGCTCGGGTGACAAAACATATGAAAATGGCAACATAGGCCTTTGTAGCTGTACGATTTCGCACTTCAGATTTGATGAACACCGGACCAAAATAGTCAACACCACAGCTTTCAAATGGTCTGCTTGGTGTTACACGTGATGCTGGTAAATCTGCCATACTTTGTTGAATTAAAGTCGGTCGATGACGAAAGCAAGTATGGCATTGATGATAAACCTTTCGGGCTAGGTTTCTTCCCGATAAGATCCAAAACTGCAAATGAATGGTGGACAACATCAGTTGTGGTCCTGCATGTAGAAGCTTTCGATGGTAGTACTCCACTATCATCCTCGTCAGTGGATGCCTAGCACAAAGTACGATCGGATGTTTTGAATCTTCTGAGATATCGGCGTGAATCAGTCGACCTCCTACTCGGATCAATCCTTGAGCGTCGAGCTGTGGTTTCAACCATTTTAAACGACTTGACCGTGATACGTATTTTCCAAGGAGCAAATCGGTGTGTTCTTCACGAAACGATTCCCTTTGAGCCATTCGGCATAGTGCATGCTCAGCTGCTTGGAGCTCCTTTGTTGTGAGAGGATCAATCTCTCCTCGTGCGATGGGAAGTGCTTTGTTGCGTTCGTTGAAACGTTTGTGCAAATTGTTGACATAAAATCCATAGAAATTGCATCGGCCGCCGTTGGTGACACGTGGCTCATGTCCTGGGCCAATTTCTGTAAGTTCTTGTTGCTAAATATGGCGCAGAAGATGTGCCATATGTGACGGTTTGCAGCTGGTATGTGGATATTGGTTCAGCTTGATTTTCCCGCCACACGATCCTTTGAAGTGGTTGATCTACTTCCTGCACCCTTATCTGTCGGTACATTTTTTCAATGTCGCCGACCAACGCAATTGCATGTGTACGAAACTTCAGAAGTAGAGACAGTAAATCCTTTTGTATGACTGGACCCACCAAAAGAATGTCGTTCAAGGAATACCCCGAAGATGTTTTACACGATGCATCGAAGACCACTCTGGTTTTAGTCGTAGTGCTGGACTCCTTGAACACTGCATGATGTGGTAGAAAACAATGAGAAATGTTAATATCAGGATTGTCCAATTTCTGCATATGTCCTAGTCGTTCATACTCTCTCATGAACTCGTGGTAAGAACTCTTTACAATTGCGTCTGACTCGAGCCGTCGCTCTAGAGTCCTGAATCGCCGTAGCGCGATACTTTTTGATTCACCCAATTGTTTAGTTGAATCATTTGTTCTCGGCAGTCGCACTGCATACCTTCCCGATGGTTCTCTAATAACTGTGTTTTGTTGCGTTCGTTGAAACGTTTGTGCAAATTGTTGACATAAAAATCCATAGAAATTGCATCGGCCGCCGTTGGTGACACGTGGCTCATGTCCTGGGCCAATTTCTGTAAGGTTCTTGTTGCTAAATATGGCGCAGAAGATGTGCCATATGTGACGGTTTGCAGCTGGTATGTGGATATTGGTTCAGCTTGATTTTCCCGCCACACGATCCTTTGAAGTGGTTGATCTACTTCCTGCACCCTTATCTGTCGGTACATTTTTTCAATGTCGCCGACCAACGCAATTGCATGTGTACGAAACTTCAGAAGTAGAGACAGTAAATCCTTTTGTATGACTGGACCCACCAAAAGAATGTCGTTCAAGGAATACCCCGAAGATGTTTTACACGATGCATCGAAGACCACTCTGGTTTTAGTCGTAGTGCTGGACTCCTTGAACACTGCATGATGTGGTAGAAAACAATGAGAAATGTTAATATCAGGATTGTCCAATTTCTGCATATGTCCTAGTCGTTCATACTCTCTCATGAACTCGTGGTAAGAACTCTTTACAATTGCGTCTGACTCGAGCCGTCGCTCTAGAGTCCTGAATCGCCGTAGCGCGATACTTTTTGATTCACCCAATTGTTTAGTTGAATCATTTGTTCTCGGCAGTCGCACTGCATACCTTCCCGATGGTTCTCTAATAACTGTGGCATTGTAATGCGCTTCACATTCTGTGTTGGGTTGGTATGATTGTTCCGGGACTGCATCGAGTTGCCAAAACCTTTGTAGCACATTTTCGAGACCGACTGTTGTCACATGACAAGCTAACGATTTGGTTGGAAGTGCCTCTCGCAGAGGTCCACACACGACCCAGCCAAACATCGTTTCCACTAGCAGCGGATCCCCAGCTTCTAGATGAATCCGTTTCCCGGTGAATAGTTGTTGATAATGTTCTGCTCCAATGATCATGTCGATCGGAGCCGGTTTGTAAAACGTTGGATCAGCCAATTCTACGTCGGGTAGCTTTAGACTGCTTGTACTGATGACACTTGATGGTAAATCAGATGTTGGTTTCTCCATTATGAAAAAGTTCTCTGTGCTGTAGAACGAATTCACCTTCGAATGAATAGTTGCGTGGGTCTCATATTTCACCCGATGCATGCTTTCTGCGATGCCTACTATCTGTGTATTTGTTTTTGACCAGCGAAGCTGGAGTTTTGCAGCCAACCTTTTCGACATAAAGTTGCACATTGATGCCGAATCTAATAGCGCACGAGCGTGATGGCGGTTTCCGTACCGATCCAGTACCCAGACGGTTACCGTTTCTAGTAACACCGTGCTGGCATACACTCGAGCCGATAGGCTGGCATTCGTTCCTGTTGGTTCAGGAATGGACTTGTTTTCGTGTACCAATGTATGATGCTTCTGGGAACACACCCGGCAAACGTGTTTCGATTTGCAGAATTTCACTTGGTGCCCAACACTTAAACAATTCCAACACAGTTTTTTTTGTGTGACTACTTCCCGTCGTTTTTGCACGGGTAAAGCTGCCAGTTCGTCACATTGAAACGTTCGATGATGCTCGGCACACATCGCACATTGTTGTGGAGCACTGAACTTGCTGCTGGTGTAGGTAGCCTTTGTGTTGGTGGTCTTCGGCGTGTGCCTTGCACCGTCTTCCTTTGTTTGATGCGTTTGCTGCCTAACACTGCCTGTCGTTCGCTCCGCCGTTTTTCGTGGTATGCGCGTTACTGATATTGCGTCTTCCGTTACGTCTTCCATGAAATGAGCAAACGACGCGAGGCTACTGGTTCCGTCACGAATACGCCGTGCCCACTGCATACGATACTCGCAAGGTAACTTTTCTACGAGTTCGGTGATCAGCATTGGGTTTTTTAGATGTTCGACCATACCCGCCGACCGTACGTGTTCGCAGAGTGACTGCGCCACTTCTCCGAATTCGATTAGGCTCTCCAGGTCATCGGCTCGAGGGGATGGGGTTTTTCTAACGCGATCGATCAGAACGTCCAATAGCAATTCGGGACGTCCAAAGCGTCTCTGGAGAACATGAATGACACTTGGAACTGATGAGGGGAGTAGAAGACGGCCTCGAACTGCTTCTTTCGCTGCCCCTTTCAAGCACCTTTGCAGGCGAATCATATTTTCGCCATTTTGAAAACCACACGCGTTGGTGGAGAAGTTAAAACTGCTAATAAACGTTGGCCATTCTGCGGGATCACCGCTAAAATCCGGCAGATCCTTCGGCAATGACTGTCGAGCTGCTTTTTGCTCCTTGGTGAGCGTCCATGATGATGCTTCTACGCCGACGCTTGTGGGTAGAGCATTTTCTCGCATTTCAGCGATTTCCGGCCTTGGCTGTTCTAGCTCGGTTCTCATCCGTCGGATCTCCTTTGTAACATCACCTTCTCGGTGACTCTCGACATTGTGATGTGTGACCCAGCTGGCCACACGGTCTGCTGCATGGCTCACGATGGAAACAATATCGTCTTCTTCAGTTGTTCTTCCAGAACACGATATTTTTCCTGCACAAACTTCTCTTCTATTTCTGCTTCCTGCTTCAGCCGTTCTAGCTGCCTGTTTTTCTGCTCCTCCAACATCTCGATTTTTAGGGTAGCTCTGCGATCACGCACTGAAGATGTCGTAGATGCCATTGACGACCGTACTCGACGTTGTCTGGCATCCGGTTGCCGGATCACCGGTGTCAATCCGAATGCCGCCTGTTGCTCCGCACTCGCGGAACCCGAAGCCTTGGTTTCAGACATAATGGCACTGTCTGCACTGTTTCACTTTGTAAGCGTAGCTTATCCGGTTCGAAGGACCAAATGATCATGCGTTTCCCGTAGCATGAAAACCGGGAGTTCAACTTGAGGAAAATGATTTACAGTTCTCTGATGGAATGTCTTTATTCTCGCTCGTGTAGACGTGAACTGAAGGATCGAGCCGAAACGCGCTCGATCACGCATGGAGTGACAGAAACATAAAAGAGAGAAATAGAGAGCCCATGGCGAAATGGCGAAATGGCGAAATGACGGAATGACGGTACGTCAAATTCAAATTGTAACGGCGATAGTATACAATATACCGAACAACGGCTGTTTCAAAACGATAGACTCATTATGTATTATTCAAGAAAATAGGGCCACCCAGTAAAAATGAATAACAATTATGATGTTTTAATAATCAGTGGCCTCTCCACTACGATTTATTACTTGAAATATCCTTTTTGGCATACTTTCGGATAGGTTCTTTAGCACGTTCATCGACAGGGAACGCCAAGCATTTCTAATCGCCACTTCAAGCGTCTGTATGTTTTCGTACTGCTTGCCATCCGCATAGATCTGTCGAACTAGAATTCCCCAAACATTCTCAATAGGGTTGATCTGGAGAAACAGCCGGCCAGGTCATTAAATTCACTCCCAAATGTTCCAAGTAAGCTTTTGTTGCTCTACTTGCATGGACAGTTGCATTATCCTGCTGGAAAATTAGCGGGTGGTGGTTGAAACGATGCAGGTATGGCTTCAAATTACTCTCCAGAATGGCTATATACCTTCACTGTTCATTCGTGAAGGAACTATTGCTAAATTACATTTAGCTTGGCTGCTAAACG
>NC_069145.1:1698439-1748439 GCF_943734635.1 Anopheles cruzii | reverse complement strand
GATTAGACGACGGCGACGTCGGGACTTACCGTTTAAAGAGGGCCGTCTGCTTGTCGCACAGGTCCTCGTACGTTTCCGCCAGCCGTTCGGCCGTTTCGCGAATTTTCAGCTTCTCCACCTGCAGTTCGTCGATTTCCTGCAGCTGCTGCTGCTTCATGAGCGTCAGTACGTGGCCACGCTTCTTGATCTCCTGGCGTGCCTTTTCGTGGCGCACAAAGTAGTGCTCCCGGAGCATCCGGGTCGTCTGGGACAGCAGTTCGAACGCTTCCTGCGGTGTCGGTTCGTTCGATTGGTCCAGCTTCAGGATCGGTTGCGTTAGGCCAGATTTAAGGATCGACCGGACCTTGTTTTGGAATGAATCTTTCAGCATCTGCAAAGCCCAAGTGTCCGGTAAACTCAGCGAGCCAATCCTTTGTTCCACACGACGACTCTACGACTTACATTTTTAATGGGAGATTCGACAGCGTGCGGTCCGCTTTTGGTGCCAGCACCAGCACCGCCGGTGAGGGGCCACTGGCGGATCAGGCTGTGATCGGTGATCAGGTCCAGCGAGACGACCTGTCCGGACGCGAGAAACAGCACCAACCCGGACGGTGACTGTAGGAGCGTGAAACCGAGCACGGCATTCGTGTTTGCATTCTGCAGCGCTTTCGTGCACACCACGTACTCGGCCCGGCTGTGCGAGCTGAAGAGCGGGTACCGCTCGGCCAGCTCGCCCCCGGCGTCGTCGTCGGGTTGCTGCACGAACTCGTGCAGCTGACGAGTGAAGTCCAGCGTAACGGCGTGCAGACCGGCATTGTGGTACGCGAAGTAGCGCGCATCGTTCAGGGGGTCGCGCTTGAGGTGCAGCGGACAGGAGAAGGTGGTGGTCTTGGCGGCCGCCGCCTCCACGGCAGGCCCCGGCAGGCCCAGCTCCAGCTCGACCGTCTCCAGCACGTGCAGGTACCACTCGCACGGATACAGGGCAACGGTCGTGTCCGGGTCGGCGGCCGAAAGGGACCGCTCGTGGGGCCGCTCCTCGTCGAGGAACAGTGCGTGGTGCGTTTTGCCCGTGCTCTCGGCAATGATGACCGTCGGGGGCAGTGTCGGGATGACGATGAGCGAACACGAGTCGAGCCCGTAGTTGTCGTCCACCTGGGGCAGAATCGAGATCGGGCCCTGCAGCCGGGGTCGATTGGTGTCGATGCCGGCGCAAAGCACATACACGCTCCCGTCGCCCCGCAGTATCACTATCGGCCACTCGACCTTCGGGCCACCGGCAGCGGCGACGGTCCCATCCTTTTTATTCTTCGACGAGAGCGACGCGATCAAAGAATCCTGTCGGGGGGACAAGGGCCAAAAAAAGGGGTGGTCAGTGGGGTGCGTCAGTGAAAAATGGCGCGCCTCCCGGTGGACAACGTGTGTATGCGCGCAGCAAACACAACAAGACGCAGTGCATCGGAAAGAGTATCGCCCCGTGCTGTGCCGTGCCCACGGGAAAGACGGCCGTTTCGAGGGTGGCCCGCTGGCAAACAAACGGTCCAGGTAGGCCCCGTTGACGACGACGACGACGACGGTGGCAACCTACACTCATCAGGCCTTCCTTTGGCGTAGAAGGCAGCATCGCAGCTGCGTTGCCACCGCAGCTGACCACCGATGGCAGCGTCGCCGTTGACAGGAACGTGGTGCTGGCGGTGCTGTTGCTGATGTCACCGATGGAGGCTCCGGCTCCGGGCCCGGCGGAAGAAACCACACGTGGCGGAGCGATGTCAAAATCAACAGCCGTATCGCCCAGACTGTTGAGATAGGTTGAGAGCTTCGAGGTGATAGCGCCGCCCGGCGACGATCCGGCGGCAGTGACGGCTTGCGGTGTCGGTGTCGGGCCAATTCGCCATACATGTCGCAGCGAGTCCACATCGTACACCCTGCAAACGCACAGCGCACGCATAAAGAGAGAGAGAGAGTTAGGCCATTAGGTTTTTTCTTCATCATCATCGTCGTCGTCGTCGTTGGGCTCCGGTTCCGGGGTGTCCGGCTGACACAAATGGCGCGCCCGCTCGGTTCGGTTTTTGAGGTTTTGCATCCGATGCACCGGAGCGCGCCGTCCTTTTCCCAACCTCGGACGCGTACGTACCTTATCGAGTTGTCCGACAGCAGCACCAGCAAGTGTGAATCGGTCGGTGAGGCCGGATGCCAACGGATTTGCAGCAACTCAAGCGTTGCACTTTCGGTGAATAGATGCTCGTCCGGATTGTAGTTCCTAAAAGCGAGAGACAGAGAGAGAGAGTAGGGTCAGCCGTTGGTCCTTAGTCGTTCGATCGATCCGAAACGTCCTTTAATGCGCGCCGAGCGCGCGATTAAAAGTTTCCCAATAAAATAGAGTCCCTCTAGAGGCATCCGCTGAGCAAATAATTCAAAATTGTTTTGGGCAACTCCGACAGGATGGAGGACACATTCGGGGGGGCGCGCAAGGTAAACCCGCGGAACTCCCGCGTTTACAATAAACTTTCCGCTCACTCGCTAACCGCGTGTAAATACATAAATATACCCGACTTATATTAATCCGACCCGGGGAAGAGTTCTTTGTTGCGTGGACCGACCCGGAAAAACCAGGGCTGGGGCCGTGGGGGGTCCGAGGGAAAGTCTCCCGGCCCCTCTCCCGCTATCGGGAAGCGACGGCGCGGTTACGCTACTTGATATCAAAGAGAAAATTATGAACCCAACAAGCGGCGTGAATTTCCACACACAAACCACACTCACAGCAACCCCTTGGCCCCACGGCACGGGTGACACACACGCGGCGGAACACGCCGGAACTCGTTTGTAGTGCTGTGTGTGGTGCCGAGCCGAGTTCGCAAAAAATCGGACGGAACAGAAGAAGGCCTTCTCTAGAGAGGCGAAGCTCACTACACCCATTACCGGTCCCAGGCCTAGGCCGGTCGGTCGGTCGGTCGGCTGCCGCTACTGCTGTGGTATCCTTTCCCCAAAGCCACACACACACAGACCCCCGCGGAACGCAAATAAATCGAAAACTTTCCTCCGACAAACGAACGACGATGCCGCGGGCCTCGGCGCGCCACACGGCAACCTGCGCGACATGTATTTTGCATTTTCTTCAAATTAATTTATAAATTTAAATGTAAATAAAAATCTATAAGCAGTGTGTGTGTGGGACGAGGCCTCCGGCGGCCCCGGGATTTAATCCTTTTTTTTTGGGCGCAAATCTGGGCCTCGGCGTTCGAAACGGAAGTGTGGTACTCCACGGCGTACGCACGGCGACGTGTTGGGCGCGACGGAACGGACGGAGAGAATGTTTAGGTCCCTCGATGGTCCCGGAGCGGTGGTCGGAGCGTACTCGGAGTCGTCGTCGTCGTCGTCGGCGGAAGAAAACATCACTTGTACATTTGCATCCGATCGCGCGCGCTCCGTAGGTTTGACTTTTTGCCTTTTACTGGGCGGCGTACTGGGCCTGGGCCACCACCAAGCGCGGCTACGGGATGCTGAGGTTATCGTCTAAATATTATTCACATGCGAAAAAATGCCACAATTGGGTTCTAGTGACTCAACTAAAAGTAAATAAGCTCCCCCGCAGGGAGGCCCCGGACAGGGTGAGGAGGATGGAAAACAATTATTATGTAGTCATTTGCCGAGTCTTTGAGGGTTGCTATGTACGTAATTATTAAAGTGTGTAAGTAAACGGGTAAACGCGAATAGGACTTCATTTGACTTTAAGTTTTAAAAATTGCGTTAACGTCATTCGGTCAAAAGTACATTTAGTTGTTTATTTGGCAAATTAAAAATGTCGAGTTTCGTTCCGAATGAAACGGTCGAAGCACATCGTTTGCTTGTGGTGGACATTCTCCAGCATTGACGGCATGTAAAAGATGATTTAACAATCCAAATATAGTAATTTCAATCTTGAAGGATAATAACCATCCTGGTGCAGTGGAAAGGTTCTAAGATGAGGAATTGTTCAAATTCCAACGAATGCCATTACGACGCACCGGCGCATACGGCTAAAGTAATGAAAAACGCAATAAAAACTCTTAATTGTGAAACGTTATTGCTCTTGCCGTATTCTCTAGATCTGGCTCCGTCAGATAATCACCTTTCAGCTGGAATGGGTCAAACAGTTACAGAGCAGCACTTCGCCGATTATTACCAGGACAACTTCAACTTGAACAAATTTATAGTTTTGAAAGATTCAGGTAGATTTGGTAACGACGTCAAACGTTATTTCACTTCAAACTTGCCATCTTTTTGAGTTTTGAATATTCTCCAGCTTTGCAATTCGATTCAATATTAAAAAAGCCCAAAAGTGATCGAAACGTCAAAGTGTGTGTATTTTATGCCAGCAGCATTCAATGTACACTGCGATTGGAAACGGAATCATTGCTTGGTTACCATAATTTTGACAACCCGCAGCGTTGCGAATGACATTTCTGCTGGTGAAAGATTTTTAGTACTATGGATGACAAATAAAATATCGTTTCGTTCCCAAAAAAAAAATTTGTGGTTTATCATAACCATTTATTAAACCTTCTTTTAGTTTCCGCAGCAGCAACTATTGATTTATAAGTACGCAAAGCTTGGCCACATTATTTTCGCCTATTTTGTACGTTTCCACTTTGCTAACTTATTGGCCAACGTGTTTTAAAACACAAACGGTAACTTTAGGGCGCGACGGAACGGAATGAAACTTTCTGCCCAGGTCAAAACGGGCGCTACCATGGAGACCCCCGTGTATCATCTCTCCCGACGCAAAGTTGCCATTCATTTAGTTGTTAAATTAAACGAATGTATTTTTACACACTCGAACAAAAAATCAGTGTCCATCCGGGGGGCGCAGCGAGCCAAATTGGTTCCATTTCTGCACTGCTCTGCACGGTGGGACACGAAAAAAAATCCCTAATACTTTCTCACAGGCGGACAGCGGAAGTAATTCACGTATGAAGCAGTGTGTAACTGCAACATACCGTCGCCCCGCGGTCGTCGGGTTTTGCTGACCGCGCACAGCAGCAGTCGAACGTATCTCACGGGGACCAGCGGCACACACATCCTAAAAAACAGGAACGAAGAAGCGCAATCCAATGGAATATTATAATTTAGTGAAATTAAAAAAGACTGCCATTTTCCCACAAGGACGGTGAGAAAACGGTGCTGATGATAAGCGAAAGGCAAAACGGGACGACACCCCCCGGTGAAGTGACTAATCAAAGTGGAGTGGACCGCAGCAGCAGCAGCACGGGTTCAGAGATACACACACACGTACACGTTAATATTCATTTGTATCCTTAATTCCCCAAACTTGGGTGAAGAACAAGAATCGGAGAGGATTCGGGGACTCGGACTAACAATAAAACAATCTGGTCGCGGCCGGGGCGAAATCGGGGCCGAAATGTTTTATTCCGGTTTTCGGAGGAATCGCCAGACAAATCCGTGGCACCGTGTCCGGGGGTCCGGCTACTAACAGAAGAGACACACGAAAAAAGTATTAATATAACATGTTTAAATTAATACAAAGCCTCTTAAACCCCCAGCTCGGCCGTTACCCTTCCCGGACAAGAAGGTGGACAAAAAGGACACATCGAAATCGGCCCCACAAGGTTGCTTCACACAGACACACACACACATCCCGGGGTTCCGGTTTCGTCGTTCTCGGGCGACTCTGCTCCTCGGGCGATCTCGGTGTGCGATTTTAATGTTTACAATTTCACAAAACCTGCCAGAAATTGTAATACATTATGCCGTCCCCGTGCGCTGCATCCACCACACGGCAGCAACGTAATGTGACCTGGTTCCACTTCTTGCCGCGTTTCCGGTAACAGATCGCGATCCCCAAATAAAACCAAAAAAAACACACCGTCATCTATCGTTGTCGCCGTCGAAAGGCGAAGATGGTTGACTTTGGCGGCGCCGGGGACGTCGACCGTTTTTTCCATTTTCTATTCCAAGCGCCATAACCGGGACGGGGAATTAAACGGCTTGCGCTCATTTTTCCTTATTTGCTGCGACGAAATATGTGTATGTATTACTCATGTTATTGTCGTCCCCCACCGGGCGGCGCTCGGGTTAAGTTTGCCCGATCCGTTAATGTCGAAGCGGAATAAGCAACGGGTTGCCGGAGGTAATCGGTTTGGAGGGAGCCGGGATCCGGCGGTCCGGTACTGCACAACATATTTTTGGGGACGAGCCGTTTTTTTTTGTTCCTGCTCTATAAAGTGATTTTTACCGCCGCTGTTTTGTCTCCGTCGAGCGGGGTTCCCTGCCGCTTCCGTTCCGTGTCTTCCCGGGGTCTTCGTACATTTGGCTAATTTTTTCGGCGTTTGGTTTCGGCGCGGATCCGGAAGGACATTTCTGCACCAGGGGACCCGCCCGGGACCGGACCGGAGAGAGCGCGCCAGATATATTTTAATCTGATGATGGGAACGTAAGCCACCGAAAATAAATAATACCCCACGCTCCGTGGCACGAGGGGGGATAGGGCGCGCGCCCGCGAACCGCAGCGCGCAAGGGAATGGCGGCGGTGGTCAAACCCAACTTTCTACACTATGTCTCCCAAAACAGAAAAAAAGGCGAAACCACCACACAATCCCTTGCCCTAGCGCATCCTGGGGCCGTGTTCTGGAGGTTGAACGAACATTCTTGCGTGGAAAAGGGTCAGAACGGAACCGGCGACGACGATGACGATGGCCATGCGCGATTAAGGGATTTTTTCCCTCTGCCACCGGCCGAATCGTATGAACGGCCGAAAAAATACACACATTAAAATATGGGAATTATTGTTCGAGAGGCCGACTTTCGCAAAGTCCCGGACCCACGTTTTGGCTAGAAGACTTTATGTGACTTGTTTCCGGCCACCGCAGATCGCTCTAAGATGCGTGGCGGGTCACCTTCTAAGAGGTGGTCAGTGTGCGTCCGTACCACCGTGCGTTTAAGATTTTACTCTTGCCGGGCAAAACCTTAGCTGCGATACACGCCGTAAAAGGATCGCCCCGTTCGTCGACGGCTAACCGCAAAACGGAGAACTTGGCCCGCGCTACAGACTTGTCCCAAGCTTTTCAAATCTACCTTCGCGCTTGGGTTGGCCGTTTTTTTCGGTGGTAAATATTTATGTGGAAATGTGTATCTTGGAGGATTTTCAAGTGAAGGCCCAAGACAAGGGTTGCGTAACGCGGCTTCTTGCGTTCGGTGCGAGCATCTGTCGGTTGCGATTTCGAGACAATAAAATTAACAATAAGATGCATCTTTCTATACGAATTAATGAACTGGATTAACTTACGGAGTGGTCGACAGTCGACAGGGTACCGATTCGGAGGCTAGCATCGGAAAAATGGCAAATAATGGAACAGTTTTCGAAACAAATGTTAGGTCTAATGTTTGGACAGTTTTAAAGGTTCATCACTTATCGCTTTTTAATAAAAATCAGTATAATCGGTGCAACAAACCTAAAAAATTGACACTTATTTTAATCAACTATTTCGCAGCAGATGCAATGTTTACTTCGATCAGAGAAGGTTGAGTAGATGACAGCTCGATGACAGAGCTACGCTCAATGGTTGCTCAGTTACGAATCGTGCCGTGCCCGAAATATAGGGAAACCCGCGTGCAATTAGTGTGTTACAAAAATTAAAACCCTCCTAACCCATCGGCGGAAATTGCGTATCCATTAAGAAGGTGTTTGGAGCCGTGGGGGCCACAGGGAGCCACGTTAAACCAAATGTCGATCATTACCGCGCGACCGAGCGCCGCGCTGTGAGTGATGATCTGCTTATTCTCAGGTAACGGCAATAACCATAGTCGTAAAAAATTAATCAAACTCCTTGTTCAATACCGTCGGCACAGGAACCAGGACCAGGGCTCGGGCCAGGCACCCCCCTGTTACCCGGTAACGATATTACCGGGCGCGCTCTGCAATAATCGTGATCATTTTTCAGCAAAAACACTGTCAAACGATTATAATCTTGTTCACCGTCCATTCCCGGCCGAGCCCCGGAGCGGCCGGAGCGAGTCGGAGGCAGTTCCAACCGCCCTCTCGCGCTGATAAGTACCAATTTTAATTCCGACGTAACACTTTCGGCGATGAGCTCGTGGCGCGCGATTCCGCGGTGGGGCGCCGCGTGAAAAGCGTGTCAGGTTCGTCGATAGTGGCCGTCGTCATTAAAAGTCACCTCCCGTCCCGCCCCGTCTCCCGTGGCTCACCGGTTGTGGTCGATAATGGAGAACTCTTTCGACAGGACGCTCAGTGTGGCTCGCGAAGATAAGCCAACAACCAAAGTAATGAAACCAAATCGGTGACAATAAAAATTTAAAATTATCCCACCGACAACGGGCCGCGCGGCGGAACTCCCGCGGTGGGGTGGTCGGTGGTGGCGGAAGTGGTTTCGGTGGTATTGTTGTTACACAAACCCGCCTCCTCCGGGGTGCCATGGATTCTGCTGATGCGCCGCGATAATCCGCGCTGGTTGTGGTCCGCGAGTTGCCGGAGGATTTTTTACACACCGCGGCACGGTGTGCTTGAGTACACATCCTGTGCCGCCGCTGTGGCCACCCCGCAAACCCCGCTCCTTCCTGGTGAGTGAACCACGGACTGATAACGAGCGCCGCTAGCCGGCCACCACCTGGAGAGGGTTCACGAGTCGCGCGCTTAATTGGTGGTGGATTTTTGATTATTGCACCCGGCGGCCAGGGCGGTTCCGTGGCCCCGTTTCTGGGACGAGGAGGAGCATTATGCAAGGATTCCGCATCATCAGCAGCAACGCAGCCACTCATCAAAGACCATCGATTCAAGTGATGGCGCCCATGGCGTCGCCCAGGTTGTCACACGTTTGATGATGCACTAAACCGCGCGCGGAGCGAGCGAAATCCTTGCTCCGGTCGACACATCCGGTAAGCCACCACCACAGAAAATTTATTCAAAACTGCGTAATCAGCAAAGCACCTTTCCGGTGGGTCGCAGTGCCAGTTTATGACCCCCCTTTCGCTCTGACCACAACGCGTCTGCTGACGTAAGGTGAATCTTATTTGGTGCCAAGACGAGGCGGTGCCAGCCATCGATTGCCACACCGTCGAGAAGCCGAGAAGAGGCTGGGAGCTAATCCGTGCTGCTGCGAGCGGCGAAAGTGTTAATTTCGAAAGTTTATAAAAAGTATTAAAATTCATTTCGTATCAAGATTTGCATGCTCCTCCGAAGATGGCCCACCGTCGTGTCTCCGCGGGGAGTTTGTCGAACGTGGAAAACGTGCTTTCCGTCCGTGGTGCGTGCCAAGGCGCCACAGGAAGGTGGGTGCTTTTATTGGCCATTGGCCCGAAAATCAGTACACCGGAGCCACGCATTCGCTCATCGTTTGGCGCGGCGCGTGGAGTCAAGACATCCAACAATTAAACTGCTTGCTACGTATCGTCCCACTCGTCCTTAATGGCGCGCGCGTTGGCCACCGTGGCCGTTAGCGCCATTTGCAGATTTTTATTAAAATATGTAAATTCTCCTTTTGATTGTTACGATTGGATTATTTAAAACAAACCCATTTGTTTTATGCGCGGCAATAATCCAATGGCATCGCCATTTAAGGTGTTGACGGAAGAAAATAGTAATGGCCGAATGTGGCCGAAGTCGACCAAACACTGACGAAAGTTGTTACGAAAATACATTGCGAGTTGCGATGGTTAACCCGAAACCAAACAAAACAGCGGCAGAGGGACCGTTTGAACACTTGTGCGGCAAATGTTGTGCCCGATAACACCCATAACAGCCCTCCAGAGGACAATTCTATCGACGCAGCATGATTTATGCACACAAGCGTCGCCCGTAATGTGTCGTTGTTTGCATAAAGAGTTCGTGTAATTTATACGCCAGTCGATAAAGTAACTTTTTATTAAGTCACCAACCAAACAGCAGCCGCCCCAAAGGCCACAAAACAGACACCGCAGATCGATGGCGGGCGGGAGCGCACATCTTCAGGACACTTATCTAACGTGGCTCGAAAATTAGCATAACTTGCCACACCCGAACATGGCCTCATGGCATTCCCTCTCTCTGTTAAGAGCAAATAGCCAGACGGCTACGGACCAACGGTGGTTAGTCTATTTTTATGCCAAACAATGTCTGATAAAAAGTGTAATTGATGCCAGGACTTCAACGGCGGGCGGCGTGTCGTCGGGGCGGGATTGGTCCGGGTATTTTATCGACGCCGTCGTCGTCGGCTTCGATTGAGGCGGAAAATTTAGCGCTTATCCGCACTTTCCGGACCAAACACAGCAAAAAGGGTAACGTGGTCTGGTTATCTGGAGCATTAGCCTCGCGATCGGGAGAAACTTTTTACAAGCGGCTTTTACAATGCCCGAGCGGAACCTGTAGTTGTTTCTAGTGTCGGGAAAAGCATGGGAGTCGGTCGGGAATCAACATGCAACACGGCATCGGGTCGTCGTCGGGACTGAAGTAGAAAGAAAGAAGCGTGGCGCACTAATTATAATTTCTCGCAACCGATCTTCCAGTGCCAGTGCCGTGCCGCTTCGCGGGCTGATTATTTTTATTAGCTTCCGAAGGCGAGGCGGCGACGCGAGGCGAAGCTGATGGAAGATCTGAAAACTTGCACCGTTTCATCTGGCGGCCGCTTCTGGGGAAAGAAAAGTGATCCTGGTTTCTGGTGGCAGTTGAGATGCGCGCTGCAGATGAGCACACAATTGTATCGTCGTCGTCGTCGCCGTGTAGAGTAACGTGGAAAACGCTAATCCCGCGTTCTCCGGGAGTGGTTCCAATTTCGGTCGGAAAGCAGATCGGAGCTGGAACGTGTAATCCTTTTGAAGCAGTCAACACCAGGGCACCATAGGGCAACAAGATGGCGTGCCAAAGTTGGTGCGCGACGGGTTTGTCATTATAGACCGAAAGGGAGGGCTCAAGAAAAATGCGCCAAGCCAGGGCAAGAGTCATTTTCTTTCGAACCTCGAAAATCACTGCACGCAAATTGTCATGCAGAGAGAGGAACCGAACACCCCGCCCGGGGGGCGGTTGCCACCCGAACCTCCCCGGCTATCGGGGGGTGCGGTGCGAGCAAAAGGGCTGATTAAAAGAATAAACACAACAAAGTGAGCATCCGTTGCGCGCGAATTCCTTCCGCTCGTATATGATGGCCAGGCCAGCCCCGCGGGGTGAAAGAGGACCACCACCGGCAAATATTTAGCGTATGTTGCGCGCGCGGAGGGCGCAAATCGCTGGAAGCAGAGATCACCCTGGTGGAGAAACATGAAACAACGTTAAGACAATCTCAATTGTTTGAAAAATTCTTCCCCCGTGGGCCGCGCGAATTCTGTGGCCGCGAAGGATGGGCGATGGGCGCGCGCGGCGAAGGTTCACGTTGAGTTTCAGCAAATTTTTCGTCTCTCCGTCTTTCTGTTTCGTCTCTCCGGGGAAAAAGTTGCCATTTAATGTTTGGGTCGGGAAATTATTCGCTCATTTGATAGACATCTTCAAGGATGGGTGGAAATGGCGACGGCGGACTGAATGTTTTCTCGCAAATTTTTATACAAATTCGCACTCTTTACTGATTCATGTAATCACGTATCATGTGACAAATGGGATAAATTAAAACTTAACAAGAGGTACGATTTAACCTATCAATTGCACTGACGACAAGCATAAACGGCTCACAGCCTTCTTTGGCAAATTGATACATAATTCATCTAGTGTCACTTAGCATTCACCGAGTGTACCCAACTCAGGAAACAATCGAAGCAACCACAACAAATTGACAGAAGCTCCAGCCGTTGGTTGTGGTTATGCATTTTTAATTGATGCACAATTGGATGCTGAATCAATCGGGATGGAAATCAGGAGCAGGCCACCAGCACCAGAGCCGGCTCCCCATTATCGGACTGTGACGTTTATGGTTGTGATAGCCTACTATGAATATTAATGAATCTTTGCAGTGTCTGCAACTGTCATCTCGACGCTTGTCATCGTCCTCGGTCGTCGTCGCCTACTGGCGACATCCGCAGCCCGGACTTGTCAGCGGCCGATCAACGATTCAGTTCATTATCAGAGGCCGTGTGGTTCGAAATCGAATAATCAGAGAGAGAGAGAGTTCCCGTAGTTGGCGTTGGCCGAGCGCGAGTACGGAGGGAAATAATTATTTAAATTTTCCACAGACTTTGCCGGGGTTTTTTTTTCTCGGTGTCTTCGCTCCGTTGTTTTTCTCAGCACACTACACTCCGGGGCGCTCTGGGGCTGTGATGATTGATTTTTAAATTAATTTTTAATTTATGCACAACGCCGCCGGGAGAAGGTTTTCCTTTTTCCTTCAGTTTTACAGAAACACGACCTATCAATTTCTCTCCATTATGGGCTATTGTCTAGATTAAAAAGAAAAGCAACGAAACAATCTCGACCGTCTGGCGCCACGCCAGGAGAACTGGCCCAGGCCCAGGCCCGGGGAAGGCCACTCGTCCAAGGTGTGTGTCGCGCGAGGGATTGTCGGAGTCTCGGACCGGAGATTTCTGTATTCAATTTTAATTGAGTTGTGAATTAATGTATTCACAATTTCACCGACAAATTTCCACCGCGGCCGTCGGAGACGCTTCCGGGGAAAAGTTTCGCCGCGTTCCCCTGCATTCGATCAACGAAGTCCGTGGCCCTGGTCACCTCGTGTCCTTTCTCTACCGGTTCCGCTGCCAAACGTCAGCGAAGAGATTTCGATTTGGGGTCGCTGGCTGGCTGGACGAAATAAGATTGTTGTTTGGCTGGTTGGAAATTCTTGTTTTGCTTGTTGCTCGCAAGTAGGTAAATTGAATTATCTGCGAGTTTTTAACCGACGAAAATATGCGGGCCCAAAAATAGATTGAATCCACGAGCAGGAAGATGGAACCCGGTGTGCCCCCGGGGGAGGGACCTTATTTTCTGCCGCTCATCGGCGCCTCCAATTGGCGCCAAAGGTGGACGGAAAAATAATGATTTGTTTTAATTTTGCGCTCCAGTGGAACTCGTGGCTCGGGTTCTGCCAATTGGCCAAGCTTGATGGTGGGCAAAATTAAAAGCTTTTCCCATTTTTCCATGTCCACTCTGTGTGCCCAGGGCCCAGGAATTACTTAACTTTCTAATTTTTGGCGGCAATTTTCGCGGCACACAAATCGACCACGGTGTTGGCACGGGAGCAAATATGACACCGCACGCACACCCGCCGTCCTATGGCCTGGGCCTGGTTTTGATTTATTAATCACCGTGCGCCGTGCGCTACTTTCGCGAGAACACCACTAATGGGGTACGCGCGCGCCTTTGCAAATTATTGCCGGAAAAATTCACCCTTCACCCGGCCCTCGCTCCGGAACCGAGTCGTAGTCGGGGCTGGAGCCGGGGCCAGGCCGGTGCCGGGTGATGATTTCTTCTAATGACAAATATGTGTTGAGAATTAATCTAATTATTCGAAGGTGTTACAAATTTTCCAAAAATATTCCCCATTATCGTTGCCGTTAATGGGGCGTTCGTTCTGGGCTCGCTGGGCGGAACTTCGCTGAATGGTCCCCTCGGGGGAGAGCTGCCCCCGGGGCGACTGCCTCCGCGGTCCGGGGTGGTAATTGAAACACGCGTAAAAAAGGGGTGTAGGCTTCGCTTCGCCGAAGGAGCTATAATATAGCGGAATCGTTTGTGTTGCCTCTAATATTTATTTGTTGACGGTTTTCAAGCAGGTTTCTGGGTTCGGGCCACGAACGGGGCGATGATAATGCGATCTTAACGTCTCTCGCACGTCCTCCCACGGGGAAGATAAAGAAACGCGTCTCAGGAAGTCTTCGGGCACGGCGCAGGAATTGGATTTGTTTGTGCGTCGAGATGATGGGGGCCCATTGGGGATTAGTGCGGAGCCTCGCGGAACGTGAGACAATTTTTGAGAACTCGCTTTTAGGCCACTAATGGCCACCGGGAACGGGCTTTGGGGCGGGTTGAAGCATATTTATGTGTGGCAAATGAGTGCAAATAATGCGTGCAAATGGTGCCCGTATCATAACGCGCCAATAGATGGCCATTTCGGCACCCGGCTTAAGGTGACCGAACTCCGACTCATTTGTTTGAACGGTATCGGCACCCTTCAAGACGCAGGAACTCTGGCCGATTCTGTCCACCGAACATGGCGACAAAAGCATTGTTGATGCCACGCTGCACAAAAGTTTTTATCTAACTTCTTGCCGATGTCCAACAACCCACCCAGCGAACACACAATTTGTTGCTTCGCAGCGAAGAAAGCGATCTTCTCTATGACAAACTTCAACTACCAAAACTTCAATCCTTCTTCCGACTCCATTGACCATTAACGGTGTTAGGGCAACAATGGAAGCTGCCTCTCTTTCTGCTTGTCTGCCACGGGAAACGGGCGGGAAAATTAGTGCCCAAGCGAGCAGACATTAGTGGGCTTCAGTAACACTTTTGTTCGATCCGACAGAAAGCACACTCTGGCAACAAGTCGTCGTTGCCGCCGTGGCCGTGCCTTTTTCGAAGATAACCGAGCAGAAGAATCCAAGATTTTGGCCAAATTTTATCCCCATTCAGACCAGTTTCTTATACTGTTGCTCCTGCTGCTCCTGCTGGTGCTGGTGCAGTAGTATTACTTCGTCTTTGGGAACATGGACGAATGGGTTCCTAAAAACGGTGCACCGAATCTTGATCCGCACCATCCGGAAGCCGGAAGGTATTCTTTCGATCTGTTGGCCTGGCCTGAACAAAAGCATGGCGGTAAGACGCGGTCTGCGGTCCAGCAGCAGGAAGGTGGGCCAGTCTCTTCATTGCCAGCAACCGAGAGAGACAGAGTTCCGAGAAGTTGAACTGGGTGAGCTGGGTGAGAGAAATTTATTGAAGGTAAAAAGTTTGGCTAATAATTTGCATTTTATATTTTCCGCCCACCATCACCCACGGACGTCTCCGGGTCTTGGCTGGGAAGTTTGGGAGAAACCCCTCGAATGGGGCTTCAATTCCGAAAGAACGTATCTCCGTAGTAGCCGGTAAGGTAGGGCGGCGGCGATAAAAATAAAAACGAAATAAATATGTCCACTAGCCACAGTCTGTGACCGTTAGGCCGGGACATCCCGGCCGGTCGGACACAAATGCATGACAATTGTCTTTCTCCATAAGTTCACCCCGAAGAAGGAGGCCTCGCTTGAGGGAGCAGCAGTTAAATTATGCTCCTCTAAACAAGATTACAGTCCGGCAGGCGCAGTCCATTACGACGGAGACGGGCGCCCGGAAATAGATGGATGGGCCTTATTGGGGGGCCCGGGCCATGCGGCTGGCCTGCGGGTCACCGGAAACGCAAATCATCGTCTTTTCCGATCTGATGATGTCTTTTCGGTTCTAATGCAACCATTCCGTCCTCCGAGGTGGCGGCCTTCCGTTTTGTGGTTTTGATTGGGACAATCAGCTCCCGGCCGGCGGTTGCTCCGGTGCCACCTCTCGGCCGCTCGGGCTACATTTTGGATGGTGGTGACTTGTTTCAACACAAGCCCTCATCATTCGGGGCTCGGTTCCATTATTGCAGTCAGGGTGGCGATTATGCACAAGAAACATTTGCATTGCTCATTGCCGCTGACCCGGGACGGCCAGATAGTACACGGTGCGCGCCAACGGACATCCATTCCCGGAGCTCGGGGAGCTCCGGGCTCGTTTTCGGGGATACCTGCATTTCCGCAATTATTATTTCAACGGGTCGGTTTCCGGTTGGACGGTGCGCGAAAGAAGTCATCATCGTCATCACCAACGGGGCCCCGGGTCGGTCCCCAAAAAGCGGATATACGACCCCTGGAAATAATAACAATAATATAATATTTCGTTCTCATTTGTTTCGGCGGTCGAAAACCCATCCGCAACAGGACTTTGGCCGCGCGCGCCGGGTCAGGGTAGTGTGTGTCAGAGTTGATGATGCAGGATGTTCGCGGAATGATGGGGCGGCACTCGGAGGGCGGTCGGTCTTCGGAGGCGGTCGCTCGCCGCGGTCGGGATGGAATAATAAATACATCGCTTTGGTCGGAAGCGAAAAAAGGGGGGACAAAGTCAAAGGGCATACCGCTACGGGCAAGTGAGCGTTGGGAAAATCGCGAAAAACTACTTTCTTCACCAAACATTTTACTACCCACTCCGGACTCCGGAGTCACCTTCACGCGCTGCGGACTTGGGCGGGAATGACTCCCGCAAAAGTTCGTTCATTCGAAGCAGATCATCCATTTTATCCCGAACCCCGGGGTTGTGGTCCCGGACCGCGAGAGTGTTCCGGGGCCGAAGCTCATCCTGGCGCGGTGTGGCCAAATCTGTTATGCTCGCTGCGGATGTGTTGGGCGGCTGCGAGTGTCAAAGCCAGAGCCCGGTCCTGGCGGCGCTACGTACCTGGAGAAGATCAAAATGAAACAACGTAGAGCAGCATCCGCCACTCGGTCCGGTCCGGCCCGCAGCACAGGACGCGCAGAGTCGGCGAATTTTCTAGTTAAATTAATTGTAAATTTTGCAATTATTATTTTGCGGCGAGGTAAATTAAATATCATATAATTTCATAGCTTCTGCTCGGTTTGGCGTACTCTGCGGGCACACGCCGACGAGCCGAACGAATGTGGCACGGCACGGCACGGCGTTTGACTGCTGCGGGTCCGAGGTTGGGATAGTAGATAATTCCGTTACTGGCGCTGGCGGCTTTGGACCTTAGAACAGGCGCAGCATCAGCACCGGCAGCAGCAGCCGGTTCCAATTGCTGGGCCGTTCATTCTTAAATATTATTTCCGTATAAACGATGGCGGGATTTGCGAAGCGAAGGATTATGGCGCGGCGCAGCAAAGGCGCTACCTGTGCCGTAGACATCCGGATGCAAATTACCAATTGCCACGTTATTTAATAAGAACCTGAGTCAACCAGCAAATGACCCTTGGTACCGATCGAGTAGCAAGTTAAGTTTAAAAACCCCGAACCAAAAATCATGTCCAAATCGGAGACCGAAGAATGCTTGTGGCGCAGTTCCCCTTTTCCGGCCACAGTCCGCGGCTCGTCACGCTCCAAAAGCGTTTCCGCCACCAAGTCAACCATCTTTTGTTTCGCCGAAAAGAATAAATTTGTCTTATCTGGTGCATCCGGGCACTTGGTTCTTTGATTTTTCCCTCTTTTCGGTCCCATAGATACTGGGACTGAGTCCAGGCCAGCCCAGTTCAAAGACACAG
Organism: Anopheles cruzii; assembly: GCF_943734635.1. NCBI lineage: Eukaryota > Metazoa > Arthropoda > Insecta > Diptera > Culicidae > Anopheles > Anopheles cruzii. Next base: position 1,731,285 of record NC_069145.1, on the reverse strand, counting down.
GGAGTCTGCAGGTGGATTGCAGCAGCAGCGGGTTACATTAACTCCTTTAATTTTATGACCATTTGCATCCGCTTCGCAGCTCCGGGAGAAGTTCGGATACTTTCGTCGTTGGCGAGTGTTTTTGTCACAGCAACACTCGAGCGACTGCGAGGATTACAATAGATGGTTCTGCCCAACTGGTGGACTGGTAAGCCCAGTGGATTATCAGTAGAATGTGCAGAATGTTGTTGAAAATTAAAGATTGGTACATTTGTTAGATCGTGCGAAAGGTAAGTTATTCCACTTTTAAACTCATCCAATTTCCAATAATACATTTTGTTTAAAATTGGTTAAAACACGTACTGAGACTTAAAATTTGTTACAACAAGTTTGTTGTTGGCGATTGTATGAGTAGAGAAAGAGCCTTTGAAATCGTGACGACTTGGAAGACGATGAAAGCTTAGGTAAGAGATCGAAATCAATAAAAACTTGTGGAAAAAGTTCTTGAAATCATAGCCATGGATGGAAATTTCACTGTAAGGATCTTGGATGAAGAGTGTAATAGAAGTAAAGACACTATTCAGACAATTTTATGTAATGATTTGAAGAAACGAAAAGTTTGTGCTTCTTTTGTTCCGCAGATACACGAACAAAAAGGACGCTCGTGTAAGACAATTAAAAGACATGATTAAAATGACCAAAAAAGGCAACAACCCTCCGTTTTCGCCTGATCTGTCATCTTTTTCTATTTCCTATCCACTAAGCCCAAGTTGGCCAAGAAAAAAATCCTTTTATGACATTTCAGCCGTTCAAACACGGATAGTAAACCTACTGACACATAAACTTGTGTAACTTTTCAATCTGCCATCCGATTTTCATGAAATTAAATGCATTTAAAAATTTAATAAATCTCGTTAAAGACACAATTTGTAAGTTATTGATGGATGGTACCCGGCTGACCGTTTCTGTAGCCAAAGCAATCTTAGTAACCATTGCAACGCTCGTTCGGAGCTCACTGACAGTTGTGTTTGTGCTACGCGAAACTAAGTAGCCTGTGGCAGAGATGTTGCAACAGGACCTCATATTTGCCCCCAATTAATCCCGGAACCTCGGAATGAGTTCGATAGGAACGGCACAGCAGCTCCCGCTCGTGAACCTCGTATCGCCGGGGCAAAGGATGCAATTTCTTCCTTCACGTTTTATGACTTTTTAAGAGCTTGATAAGGAAGCGATAAGATGCGAGCCACTTTCTAGCAAACATCGTTAAATATTCCACCTCAGGATTTTTTAAAAAGGCGACTCAACCTGTTAGTTGCAAACTTTGCCGGCGCCATCTTGCGGTCGCACATCTACAGCGTCCGAGATTCCAGACCTCCATCATACTAAACAAGGAGCGAAGCAGCGCATCAACGTCGGCGTTCGGTACCAATTACAGCCAAACCAGAACACAGATCCGGGTCCGGGAGAGAGGGAGGGGGAGCGAGAGCCCACGGGAAAGATAATCTCCGGGGCCGTCGTGTGGCCCTGACGGGCAGGTCGTAAACCCGCCGAGCCGACTAATCGCCAAACGGGAGGATATTTTTGGCCACCGGCCGGAAACAGGGCTCGTTACACCGGCATCTTTACGCCGGGCACCGGGTCGCTGCCGCTACACGCTCCATCAATCAGAGAGGGTTGGTGGTGCTGCGCTGAAATATGATTGGACGGATAGGAGAGCGCCGCCAGGAGAGCACACATCCCAAAAGGGATGTGCCTTCCTTTGACCGGGGGTTGATGCATTCCAAAAAATCCCGAGACGGCCCCGACGGGAAAAAAGGGGGCCTCTTTGCATTCGCCGACTTTCGGTGGCGAGCCACGAAAATTCACATATTTATGGTCTTGTTGAAAGTCATTCCCTAATTTCGTTGAGTACTCGTGCGGAGGCGGTGGCGGTGGTGGGTGCGAGTGCGGCTGGTGCTCTCACAATGTCACATTCTTTATTCATGTCCCAAACCTCGTCCAATTCAAAGTCACTGCTCTCCCTGTCGGAACCCACCCTACTGTGGGCGGAAGTGCAGTTGTCATTGCCGACAGCGTTGGCGGGGCCGGGGCGAGTGTGGCCGAGATTCATGGTGCCGATTACTCAAATTTGCTTATGCACGGGCACGATTCGGCAGCGAAACGGGCGAGAAAGCAACGGAAAAGGCGGTTTCCAACAACCCACATCGTTTTTCACGCGGTCCGTCCGGGGGCCGCGCAAAAAAAGGGTTAACGCCGGTTGTCCGCCGGTTGAGATTTTTCGTCCACCGGTCGGCGGCAAGGTGAGGGCAAGGGAATTGATTCCACCTCGCCCCGGGGACACGGTGCGGTTTGGGCGTTTTCCGACTTTCGGCTAGTTTATGAACGATAATAAATTAAACGGAATGAGGAGACCTTTCGGCCGGGTGGCGGCCGTTGGCCGGTTGACGAGGTTCGATACTTGAACCAAGGGGACATGCTGATCCCCGCTGATAACACGCGGCAAGGCGAGGGACCCCCGGTCAGGGACCCCGGGCTTAAGTTGTTCATCTCTCATCGGGTTGGAATTATTATTTATTCAAGGCGCAACCGGCGCAACCGGCAATCCGGCCCGCGCGTCCGGGAGGAGGCCACAGGATTTGAGGGGCTGATTTGAGATCATCACCATAAATCACTGGGGCTCCTCTCGGGCACCAGCAGGAAGAGGCTGGAGGAATTAAAACCACAAAAATGTGCCGACCACGCGCGTACTTCGGCGCGTGTGCGATCCGCAAACTACGGCCACCGCCGCCTGCAGCCCTCAACTTTCTCCACTTTCACTCGTCCGCCAGGATAAAAGGATGCAGCAACGCAGCACCGAGGGTTTTATGGCGCACAAGGCTGACTCTCTTTTATGGGTGGGCATAAAATTCAGTATTCACGGCCCCCGGTTGAAGCACCTTTGGCCGCTGCCGGGGTTCACCGATTAACCGTTCACTTCTCGGCTCCGGGGCCGCACAAAAAAAGGCGCCGGCCTCCCCTCTCTGGAACAGAAATCGACGAGGATTATCAATGTTCAAACGAACGCCGCGGTCGCCGTCGCCGGCGGAAGAGTTGGTAAATATTAGACGGAACTAGAAAAAAGGCGGCGCCGCGTAAAAGCGAAGAGTAGCGCGAATCCGGCGCTGGAATAATAAAAAATCCGGTGTCCACCCGCGGTGGGCCCCGCAGGCTGTTGCGTTGCCCGGACGAACCCGGAGCGGTTCCTGGCCGTTTTTTGGCTCGGACCAGGATTTTTCGGGGCACCGAAATGGGCGCGCTTTGGCCACATTTCGCGCTTGTTTTATGAGTTCGGCCGGCAGTACACCGGCCGTCGGTCGTCGTTTCGCGCGGCGCACAAGGCCACCGTGGCCGAGTGTCATTCATTTTCCCTCGGAAACGGTCTCCACTGTCCGTCTTACCCGTTGTCTCCCGCCGTGCGTTTTATGTGTGTAAATTGCATGTAATTTTTCCTTGTCGTGTTTCTTGGAGATAATGTTTTTTTCTTAGCCCTCGCCCTCGCTGTAGGCTTTTCACCACCCTTCCTCGGCCGGAGTGTCGGCCAGAGATTTTTTATGATTTTCAATTTCGCCCACCCAGCCGTGTTTACCCTTTCGCGGGGTGCAACGTTCCCGGTTTTTTTTTTCGTTTCTTTCTCTTTGGTCGACTTTCTTATTTATTTCATGCCCTGCCGCCGCCGCCGCCGCACGTTTTCCCATTTATCCGCTTTCGACATCGGTTCCGAACGGCGCCAGGGTTCGTAATTAATTAGCCTCCGACGACTACTGCGAAAAAAAATGGGAACCGATAAAAGGACAACTCTTCCGGCTGCGGGGCCGGACGCGCGGACAAGTGGCCATTACACGGATCCGTCCTGCACTGAGCCGTGAAATCAAAGGGGCGTGAACACGGATGATGGGCAAAAGGAAAAAAGGAGCCTCCCGCAGGAGCATATGCTTCCCCCGTGGCACCTCCTAGTGGCCCCGGTTTAAAGTCGATAACGGGCGAGTGTGTTCCACAGCAACAAACATATCGCCGGCCGTAAATCTCCGAATCCTCCGCGGAGTCGACGGGACCGGGATTGACAAACGGTTTTAATTTATGTCCTCTGGGTGTGCGTGTGTGTGCTGATTGCCATCTATGTCTCGGTCGATCTGATGTCCTAACAGCGCAAAGAAAGGCCAAAAGCCCCAAAAGGACAAACGTCTCTCGACAAGACAGCGCGCAGCGACACCAAGGCCTCCGGGATCTGGGATCCGGGTTTACGATGGTCATCGGAAGACCATCGGAGACCACAGCGCGTAACCGCCCCTGTGTGTGTGTGTCTGCAACAACATCAAACTGGCCGCGCCGTTATTTGTTATAATTAAATGAAAATATTATTTTTAATTAACGCCCGGCGGCCAGGCGGCAAAGACGAAAAGGGTCCCGCCGGTGCGGTGCGGTGCGGTACGGTCCGGCGGTTCCATTTATCTTGAAATTTTGGAAGCCACCTTTCGTCGCGCCGGGCCGGAATGTAAATTCCCCCGGCCGAAGACAAACGACAGAATTAGCGAACAGAAACCCACTCAATTTTTCTTACATATCCTTCCCGGCCGTCGCCGCCGTCGTGTCCCTTTGACACGCAGCCCGGGCCCTGGCGGTGACAAGCAAGCGCGCACACGCATGAAAAGTCACTCCCGCAAAGCGACGCAAACTTTGACTGATGGATAAAAATTTGAATATGATTCGCATATCCCGCCGCCCGGAACAGGCCGGAACATTCCTAAAAACCGGTGGGGTCTCCATAAAATCGCTCGCCCCGGTGCTTTGAAGGCGGCGCCTCGTTGAAATCTCGGCGATATCAGCGCGACGCGACGTGGCGGTGATAACACGCGTGAACCGTGCCCGCGCACGGTCGCCGCGGCCAAAGAAATGAGCTCCCGGGATCCGTGACATTATTTTTAATTTAAAGTTTTGTCGTTTTGGTAATCAGAGATTAGAGATTCGGCTTCCGTTTCGGAGCGACCGGAGTGGCCGGAGCGAACGACTCGCCCTCGCCCACCGCACGCGGGCCCGCTCATCATAACGCCGTATCACCGTTCTCGAATCGTCCTCCGGGGGCATTCTTTTCGTCCTTTCGTGTCCCTGAAGAAAGAAAAAGTGGACGGGACGCCATCGCCGAAGTTACCTTTCGCGTGGGCGAGGGTTTCTTTTGATCTTTTACCAGTCAAGCGCGCGACGAGCGGGTTTTGCCCCAAAGTCGAAGCCTTTCGCGCGACACACACGCACCCCGGGGCCGTGCGGGTGTGTCGTAGCCGCGAAATCACATTTTCCACGCATGTGACACGCACGCATTCATCGTCGGGGTTCACAGGTGCGCGCGCGGGGCCAACAATTTCATGTATACAAATGACTTCTTTGCGCGCCGCCCCGCGGGAAGAAGATTTTTAATTGAATCCTATTTTTCCTCCACGACGCATCGTTGTCGTCGCATGGTTTTAGCGCGTCTTTGATAAAATGTCCATCCACCGCGCCCTGCCCTGGGCGTGGGCCTCTGATATCCGCCCGCTGCCATCCTGGGCTGATCATCATCTTGAACGACATCCAACGCCGGGGCGGGCCGGGGGCGTATGCCGGTGGTGGCGGGTTGCGTACGAGCTCAAGACGATAAGACACCACCGTAGTCGTGGCCGTGAGTGAAAGGACGAGCGCGTTCGAGGAATGTAAAAAATGCCATCACACATTTGCCTTACATTTTGCCCATTGCGAACGGGTTGTGTGTGAGGCGCGGAGGGCAGGTTATCACTTATCAACGGCGAAAACAAGCGTAGCATGAATTTTGAAGGTGATTATCGCCTCTCTCTCCGTACCAGGCACGGGGTTGAATCTGTCAAAAGCATCGACCGAACCACGGGGACGATGGTGAGGAGAGTGTGCCTTTGAAAAAAGTTGCCAGAATTGGCCTTCCGGCGGAGTGGGACGGTAAAGGGTTGCCATCTCGCCATCAACAGCACCGCCAACGGGGCATTAATGCCTGCCAATGGTATTCGATGCTTGGCGACAGTTTTAGCCCCCAGCCCGAGCTCGTTGCCCGTCGGTGGAGCCTTTTTCCATTACCCGGGCCCCCAGGACGATGGTGCGCCGTAAAGTGAGTGGCGAGTGATGTCGAACGAAGAGTGAAACGGTGTTTTCACGCACGTCGCGCGTACTGATAACGGTCGGAATGGACCCATTACGGTACACATGTTTCGATGACGAGCCCCACGGTGGTCGGAAGCTGGTGGCTTCCGTGTTCCGCTTCATTAGCATATTATTAGTGCTATGTTGGTGCGTATCGAATGTACGCCGGTGAGTGCTTTGGTTGCAGTTCCTTCGAAGGACTTCCGTTCGTATCTCCGACCATGTTAGTTACCTACAACATATAGAACAAGAAAGTATTACAGTCGTTCAAGCAAAATAAGGGCAACAAGGGCAAATAACTCACCAAAGTCCTTTACCGGAAATCGGTCAACTTCCATCGGATCACACGAAATCATAGCGCAAAAGATAGCGGACAAATTGTCCGATTTTTTACGGAAGCAAATTTTTAAATCCCAAAAATAATAATCGCAAAATGGTGCCATCGGCGGGACAGAGTTCCACCGTTTGTGGAGGAATAAATTTTAAACTGAACACATTAGTTAGGCAAGTTTTAAGTCAGGTAAAGACATTATTATAATTCATGTCACTTTGGCTGTGGCCATCCTGTGTTGTGCCGCACGGAACGGAAACAGCTTTCCATATTGCCTTCCGTTGTTGCTTCTATGGATTTTCGGTTCGTCCTTTTGGCCCACCCGGAGGAACCTGAAGAAGGAATCCAAGAAAGAGCAGTTCTTTTCTCGTGGCACCGCCTGACCAGTTATGGGCACGCTGCTGCTGCTGCTGCCGCCGTCGTATGTTACGGGATCAGGGGAAAACAAACAACAACAGCGACTGGAAAAAAACCGGCCCGAAACTCCGAAGTCAGAAGGAGCAAGTTATAAAAATGTGCGACACCGTTTGTGTTTAATTGCACACCGCGAGACGACACACGGGGCACAGCATCACGATCCGGGACGCGATCTCCGGGTTCGCTGCGGTGGTATCCCTGTGCCGCGCACCAAAAACGGACCCCAAACCCGAGGAGGGTTTCTGTTTAATATGATTTCCCGTTTCTTGTGCCGAGCAGTAGAGAAGGAAATAAATATTTATCCTACACCACCACCGGAACGCGCGCGGCCGCCGAATGCGGACGCGATTTTTAATCCCGGCCCGTTCGAGAGCCGCGAGCTGATGGCTTTTAATCGCTTTTTAATGGCGCACACGGCATCGCGGCGGGACGGGGTTTTGTTTTTTTGATTTATTTGCACCCCGACGTCGACCGACCCGGCTCGACGGGCGCGACACATCATACCGCCTCTGGTGCCTCCGCCGACGGCCGCAGCCGGATGTGAGAAGGAAACATAAACCGGGTTGGGGGAACAGTTTCGGGTAAAGGCATGTTTCTATATTTGCGACCCCGGAAAAGGACGCAGATTGGCGTCGGTTAAACAGACCTGGGTAGAGATCTGCTACCTGCTTCGGATACGGAAAGGATTTTTTCGGGAATCAAAGAAAAACTTCCATTACGTTTGATCATCATCATCATCAGCAGCAGCAGCAGCAGCAGCATCCGTTTTGGTCGCTGGGGCTGCGGATTTTGCGGGTCCACCGGCACCACACACGGGCGCGTTTGAAATAGGAACCTGCAATGGACACACACACGGCGGACCCGCGGAACCTAAAACCCCGGAGTGTAGTGTTTCAAAGGCAGCGCTACCGAAAAGCAAACGAAAGGTTACTTACGATTTTTACGGACTTGCGATAAATGAACATAAATTATCCTCGTCCAAGGAGTCCCCCGGAACCGACCCGGAGGGCGGGGCTCGCCCGTACATTACGCGGGGCGGACAAATAAAATGTAATAAAATATTAAAAGGTTCCTCTGACAGAGACCTCCGTCGGTCCGTGTGTTCCGGTGGTGAATTTTCGGGTTAGACGCGCTTTTTTCATCCGGTCCCTGCGATGACAACAAAATCGGGGTGCGGTTCGTCCCCCCGGGGGTAGGTGGGATGCGGACCGGACCGGAATCCACGTTGTTCCACCCCCCCCCGGGGGACCAATCGGGGCTAGGGAGCTCGAAAGGGGTGTTCCTTCTCTCATCAGTATCATCTACACGCGCTTTTCGCTTACGCACGGCAAACGGCGTTTTCGGGATCTCCGTTATCTCTTTGCCTTCCTTGACCGGTGCCCCCGGTCCGGTTCCCTATATCTTTCCACCAAATATATTTGCTTTGATTAAATAATTAAGCGAACGCCAGCCAATGGTTGGGTTCCGCCGTTCGTTTGATGCGGACCTCTGGCGTAGGAAGGCAGCGTCATGGCGGGTGCGGGGATAAAGTTCGCGTATGAGGACGGTCCTGCGTAGGAAGCGTCCGTCCGTCCAACCTTCGCGAAAATTATAATAATCACTTTCAGATTCGTAATGGATTCATTTGCACATCCCTTTTCTTTCGGTCCGAAACCACTGTCTGGACCCAGCACACCCCGCGGCCACCCCGGATGGTCCATTACATATCTTACCGATTGAAGAGGGCTCCGGAACCGGACGCAAATCGCCGTAACCTTCGGTGGGCCTTCGTTGGCAGTTCTGGGGCTTGATTATGGATTCTGGTCACCAATTTCGGTGTCCCTGCCTACGAGTCACCTTTGGCCGGCACACGAAATAAAAGATTATCCCTGCACGACAGCATAAATACGTTATGAATATGGAAAACCACGAGACCAATTGTTCACCAGCACCGCCTCTTTCACCGAATGCAACACTAGCGCTGAACACAGCGCTTTTCAATGAGTGCTAGATCTTGGTGGAAGCGGAGTCCGACAAGTCCGACGCTAATGCAACGAGGCGCCGTGAGGTGATCTAAGCAACCATACAGTACAGTACATAGTAGTTGCAGCAATGGATTATTTATTAACTACGATTATTACTACCAAATTCCAGCTTCAGATACTTTCGTGGTAATAGACCGAAAGGCTCTCGAAGAGAATGTAAATTACTAGACTGGTCTGGAAAGGTAAGGCCTCTACCACTACATCTAGCAGGCTTCCAACAACATCACCCAACTGCCAACCGACCACAGAGTGCGGTGAAAAATCCTTACCCAATCCCAATGGCGCGCGCGCGCGGCCAATGTTCAGCCAATGTATCCGCCGGCCGGATGGGGACCGTGTAAATAAATGTACGTAGTGTGTGGGAAGTTCTTCAGTTCTTTATAATCTTTTAATAATGGCAATGCAGTAGTATTTTGCAGTTTGATGCGGGAGAATAAATTTTATTCCCAAACTTGTGCCGCCGTCGGCTGCTGCCGGAGAAAGTTGAAATCTATTTCAACCTGTTTGCTCTCTTCCCTCCACACACGGGGAGGACGGTGTGTGGTCTCGGTGGTCTCGAACCCGATTTCGGCCGGTGCAAAAGCGCAAATAAGCATTCGCCACCGGCGAGGACAACGAAATGCAGTGCCAACAACGGAACACCGGAACGCAGCAGTCGGGCAGGCAGGATTTCCATTCCTGTGTGTACTGGCTGGTGCACTTTCTATTCCAATTTCCGAACGACACACCGACCGGGCCAGATTTGTGTTGCTGGGTTGGTGGCGATGGTTTAGGAAGTCCCAAAAACCGAATCCCGGGCTGCACCGTGAATTCGAAAGGACGTGGCGTTTGGGGTGTTTGTTTACCTATTGCTTAGAAAGCAGTAGTCTGTAGACGGATTTTCACCCGCCCGTTGGAATCGTTGGAATTCCGGAGAGTGGAATAAGAATTCCAAATAGAAGAGGACGCGCATCAGGAGACGACGCCCGCCATTAACACGGGCAGTTCACGGACACGGATCGTGATATATTATTCACAATTCATGCATCGTCCCCCGCCGGGAAGGTTAATGCCGATGCCGAAGCTGGTGCGCGCAATTATTTACCATCGACCAAAGAACTCGCAACTCAAATAGACGTTTCGGCCCGTTTTTTTTTCGGCAACAATCAACTCATTCTGTGGCGCTTTTTTGGCCCGGCGAGCTCTTCTCGGGCGAGCCTTTCCCGTTAGAGCTAATCGTTGTTTGAGTCGATTTTGGAACACCTCGAGCGGTCGGGGAACACCCGCTCAACCGGAACCGGCGGATGGCTCCTCCTCGGAGTCCTGGAACTTAATTTTCACATATCGGATGTGCCTTTGTGATACAAGGGCGAGCGAGAGAGAGAGAGCTTCCAGGCTGCGCGCGCGCCCGTGTATGTGTGTGATTTTGCTAGTTAAACATAGAAATCTAATTAAAATTAAATCAAATGAAATTTAGATGAACATTTCACTGGAACCCGGCCACGGGGCGGGGGGAGGCCGCCCGTGAATTGACGTGAATGTGCCACGCCGCCGGAGGACGACGGTTTGACTTTCGTTGTTTTTCTTTTGTCGAAATGTGTTTTACTTCTGCCATACGACACGGCACGGCACACAGAGAGAGAGAGGCCAAAGGAGACGTAATTCAGTATCGGAACCGAGCCGGAGCCGAGCCGAGTGAGAGAGAGGAAGCATTTTCCGGGCTTCTGGCGGAAATCCTTTCGTTTCAAATTGTCTGGAACAAGATTTGCGCGCTAATCCTTGCGCTCGCTTGCGCCCGAGCGCTCTGTTCCGGCGGCACTCGAGCTCCGGCTCCGCTCCGGCTCGGTTCCGGCTGGCGGGCAATAAATAAAAATAAACAACTAGAAATTAAGTCCACTTGATTCTTATTAGGTATTAATTTTTGGCGGTTTCCGGCCACGGCCCGAAGCCGGAACAGCGTTAACTTTTCGCCCAACGAACAACTTCCCCCCACGGAAGGCGCGAAAGAGTTCGGAACTGTGTTCGCTGTGACCACTACCGACCGCCTAGTGGCCGGCGGCTGCAGGACCGCCACAACGCATCGGCGCCGCCGCCGTGCGAAGCGGGAATTAATGTTATGGGTTTTCTATGCTAATTCACAAAACTTATTCGAGCCCGCCATTTCGGGTCGAGTGTCACAAATGGACACAACATCGAGCCAACACACTTACCGACAGATGATGCACTCCTTGCCGTTCTGGTACTGACCGTTCGGACCCCAGCGGCGGGGCAATTCGATGATGGAGAACCCGTTCGGGCCGGCCAGCGCCAGGAAGGTGCCGTCGGTCGACGGGAGTATCTTTTCCACCGTGAAATTTTGCGGTGCCGAAGGAATCAGCGTCTACGGCGAGAAAGAGACACGAGGGGGAGATGAATAAATGTTAGTAAAATACAACAACCACCGGCCACCGGCCACCGCCGGATGAAGGTTTGGTAATTAAACAACGATTCACGAACGATTCTCTGCACACTCTCGGAACGCGGCGTGACGGAACTTTCTTTAGCCAGGGATTTTTCCCCCCTGGCGCAAACTTTCTCGGTCCGATCCCCGGTGTCACCGCCGCCGTCGCCGTGTCCTATGGGGGGCGCGCAAGAGGTGGCAATAAAAATTTTGAATTATAAAGGACCCGGAGGCCGATCCGAGCCCGATTCGAGCCCCAGCCAACCCCGGCTCGTAATTCATTAATGAAGATCCTTTTCCCCACCCGGGCCAGTCCACCCCCCGGGGGTGGTCCCGGGCCGCCATTCGGCGAGCGGCCACGGAGTTCGATAGGGCGATGTTTTTTAATGTTTGCCCATAAATATGAATAATAGATATAGACTGGCTAATAAACCGACGCCGACGCCGTTCGAAGCGGGAGAAATTATATCAATGCATAAACGACGCGGCGTAACGACCGCGCGCCCGACGCAGATCGAACTGGCCCGGGCCCGGGCCCTGGAAAGGAATAAAAATGTGAGCACATTGTTGAAAGAAAATGGCGTATAATTAAAGAAAACTCGAACGATTCAATTATGGAACGCGGCGGACCCAAGGACGCTCCTGTCCGGAGGGCAAACGAAGCGCAGCAAGATGGATGGACACGCGGCCGCCGTTCGGTTTTGCGTGCCATTAAAGCTTGAAATATTGAAGCAGATTTGTCCGGACCGGTGTGTGTCGGTGGCCCCATTTTTTCTCCGCAGTACCCGCAATCAGTCGGAATTGAAGGAACGCCGGATGGCGTGCAAACCAATATGCAGCCCGGGCGCAGGTTGCATGTTGCGACCGGCGGCTGGCTGGCTGAGCCGTTTCCATTATCTGATTATTTGTCTCGCCATGGTCCTCGGTGAAGTGCTTGCCTCGGACACTCGGGAAGGAATATTTTGATTGCCGATTCGTCGCACGATGGAAAGATGTCATCCGCGTGGTTCCATCCGTGGCTCCCTTAACGATCCATCCGTCTCCACTCTGTCCGTTCATTTGCATGATGATTTTTACGTTCCGTCTCACTACTGCTGCTCGTTGTTGGCGGATACACTCTTCCGATATATTAACATCTCCATTACCGTGTCGTTTGGTGGAAGAAAACATGCAAAACCCGAACACGAACCCGAGCGGGCCACGGAGGGCAGGTAATCTTCTCCGCGTTTGCTCCGCGTGCCCTCCCCGTCCGGCATCGATTTATCTTGCGCTGATCCCCCTGCGCCGCCACCGCTTTCAATTTGCCGGCCGCGCCCCGGGGGCGGTTGGAAGAAATTACATTACCGTCCGGGCCGGGCCAAGAACCGCGGGAGAAAAATCTCTCAAAGTAGGGCCTTCCGGCACTAGGCGCGCTTTTTTTTGCTTGCTTGCTTGCTTGGTGGCTGCTTTCTATTTCTTATCACCAAAACTCACCGCCCCTCCGGTGGACACCACCACCGATGCCCTCCCCGGTGGTGGAACAAAAAAAAATTGATTTTAAATCCTCAGCTCAGTTCCGTTTTCGGTCCTCTGGAGATGCCGCTGGAAACGGCATCGTCTTCGGCACGCGGAAGGAATGATAAAAAAAAGCGCACAGAAAGGCGATATAAATAATGTATATACATTAGTCAATCTATTTGTGCGGCCTTTTACGAGGCGCGGTGGTGCGCCGTCCGCGGGATGGATGTGCCACGATGTACCGGCGCGGGCGCGCGCGACCAAGCAATAAAAATTAAGCGACTATTTTTAATTTTCCATTCACATTAAGGAACTGAGGCGCAGCACCGAGAGGCTCGCTCCGTCATGAGGCTCATCCGGAACGGATCTCCGCCCTCGCTCGCGCCCCGGGGGAGAGATGTTTGACCGAAAAAATGACAAACTTTTATGCCAATAATTTATGCATGGAGGTCAAACCTGTCCGAGAGCGCGCGCGGTCTGGGCTCCCCCGAGTGTGGACGACGACACGGAAACAGATTTTCCGGTCCGGAGGCTTTTGCAGCCTCCTTGCGATTGCCGAACTTTCTTTCCATCCCAGTGCCGGTGGTTCTTGGAGTGATTTTACATTGTCGCTTTTCGTTGAAAACATGATTCATAACGAACACGCGTTTTAATTCTGCACTTCAGCAATTTTGACGCTTCTCGAATGGCCTTCTCCTCTCGGAGCCGTCCTAAATCCCCCAACGGGGAGCTTATTTCGATTTTTTTATTTACTAATCAAATGAATTACAAGCCTCGCCGTGGGCGCAATTGTCGATGGTTTTTGGGGGAACATCGAGATTTGCAAGAGTCAGTCATTTCTCAGAAGCGAAATCCCCCTGCGTTAGATTGGAGAAAGTGTTTTAAAAGGACATTTTTGTATCAGTCGTATAAAAATTAAACCTAAAAATAATATTAAAGTTCATTATCACTTAAATTTGACAGCACGTTGTCATTGCCAACTGTCATTCGTCTCCATTGACGACTAGATCGCTACTGATCCAGTGGTTGCTAGAGAGGTTGAGGTCGCATTGAAGTCTTCGGCATGACATCCGCATCAACCGTCGGAAACGATATTGCGTATGCGTACCAGCACGCGGGACACCAGCGATACGCCCCCCGAAAATCGGAATCCAATCGATAATTGATTTGTGCGTCAACTCGCTTGGGGCTTCGTTTGCTTTGGGGGGATGCCATGGTGTTTGCCCGTTCTCACACAGACCACAGATTGATCGGAAAATTCCGGACCAGCTGGCGGCCCGTTTTCGCTTCCGCTTCCGACTCTGCACCAATCAGAGCGATTGGTTCGGGAGACGTCGATTCTCTATGTCCTTTGGGGGGTTCGCGATTTTCGATCGATAATGGGAGACGGTTCTCGGCAACGGGAGCGACAGAGACGGAGCGCTGGTGGAGCAGAAAACGAACGGAGAAAGTATCCTCCGATCCGGTACTTGCGCCCTGTGGACCGTCGTTTCGAGAAAAAAAACAACATCATAAATTTTGGTATTGGCAGTATATGATTCCTTCGGGAGTTGGTTAGTAAGAAGGCACGAAGAAAACAATAGATCCTTTCATACTCAATACAGGCGAACAGAGTAGTGATCATTTTGTTGCAACAACACACTAATTGATATACCGAATGAATTGACAACCGCTGGATTAATGAGGGGTGTTAAATTTATTCACTCTCGAGTTAGCGACAAACTAAAAACCTTTTTTGTAGAACCTCTTTTATTACACCGTGATGTGATAGTAGAAGAAGGAGGAGCTCAAAAATTATAAGTCTTTCTTTCTCCACTGTCTGTCGCGAACTCGTTTCTCGCTTTTCCATCTTCTCTAAGGATACTAGATATGCGTGCGTCGTTCTAGCTATAGTTTCTAATAAGTCCGCCAGGTGCGCTGGTGCCGGCGGCTAGGACGTACCATGATATTCATTTTTACGCAACATAGGGTTTTCCGGAGCATAACACAGATAATTTTGTTTATTTATGCCTCCATTTTACGAAACGCTTCAAACGCGGTTTGGCATTAGTCGATTTGACAGCTACTGTCAAAGATATAGGGTTGCTTGATGATCCACCCTGTATGTTTTGCTAATTTCCCAATGAAACGATATAATAACGATTAGGCAACGTTATTCTTTTAATGAAGCCACCACATCGTCGGATGCTTGAAAAGCATAAGCATAAACGATAGAGACAATGCAATTATATGGCGCTGGCTTACGCCTTACGAATGCCGGCAGGGCAGGGCAAGAGCTCCCATTTTCAATCCCACAAACTTCTTAAGCAGTGAACGAAAAAGAAGGAAATCGCGCCAAAAAAAAAAAAAAACAAACACACAGCATATGGCGAAGCGGTGTGCGCTTATCTTCGTTTAACAATTTCTTCGGTCGCAGCTCGCGGCGAACATTGCACGGGAATTCATCTAACTAAACATCAGCTCCTATTAGCGGAGATACAAGTTCACCTATCAGATTTTTTGTCAGAAGCATAATGGAAACCACCACACCGTGGTCGCCCCGTGGCAGGAGCGCGAAACAGCGCGGCGCAAGCGGCCGACCTGAGCAGCTGAAGAGCTTATTGCTTCGTACCAGGGTATTTTCGCTTTTTTCCAAACTACGGCGAATGAAAATGCGAATATGTTTTCCCATTTTTTTTTTCAGTCGCCTCCTCTCTTTATCATTAACAACCTATCGTGCGCGGTGGTGGCGGCGTAGCCGGAGTGTGCCGGAGGAATCGGTCGTCACCGGGGTCGCCTTCTTAACCAGGGCGCCTTCGGCGTTGGTCTATAATTTGCCTGCATAAACATATACGATCCATTGTGCGCTCCGGTGTCCCACCCGCGAGGGCTCCGCTGATAGTGCGGTCGGTCGGTGCGGGAAAACGAATCGTGTTCGAACCGAGAACCGAAGTTCATTTTTATGCTTCACTGCCCCTGTGTGTGTGTGCGGGCGCGGGCGCCGTATTACCTGTATTAACCTGGAATTAAAAGTCTGCTTTCTTCGCCTCAAGGATAAGACATACCATTTTTATATCTCATCGGGATGGTCGGGTGGACTGTACAAAGTCACAAGCTGGTGGTGGCTGGATAGAGCACAGCATAACGGAACTCGAAGGAACTCGTTTTGATTTCTTCGCTTCGTTCAGGCCAACAACTTGGTTCGCTTATTATTACGGGAATTTTTCGAAAGATAAAGCTACGGGTCAGGATCCCGAGGGGAGGCTCGGGACTCAGGAACTGTGGAAATGAATGGCAAACGAACTCATCAGCACCGTGGCCTGGCCTGGCCGGAAGCGGGTGCACTCGCTAGAGTCCTAGTTAGCTCATCCAAAGGAAAGCGCCACCGGGCGCCTCCATCTGGCGGAATGACGGCGTTTGCGACAAAAAACGATTGTTGTTCCCGCAGGTGCAACCATTTTGTACCTCCTCTGTCTTCCTTCGTTCTGACCGGGTCCCGGGTACACGGGTTGCACCAGGAGATCTCGAAAATTATTTATAATAATATAAATATGCTCCTAATAGTAGGACCACCCCAACCCGCGATGGGCCGATGCATAGGCCAGGCGGTGATGAACTAGGTTGGGCACAGTGTGTGTGTGTGTGCATTTGGGTACGAAACAAAACCCTTATAAAATAGTGTGCCCAACGTAGACGAAGATACGGTGACGACGACGACGGATTTCAGTGCGGGTGAGGATGGCAAAAAGGATGCTGGCAGGCGCTGCAACAGGAAAGTAAGCGGAAAATTTGTTCACTTCATTTTCCTCCCCACACACACACACACACGACGGGGGACACACACTACTTACCGAGTGCTATGGCCCCCGTTGTTGCAGCAAACATAAAGCTACCAGCATCAACATAATCATCCGAAGCCGTGTGCGCATATCATCAGCGTCTTTTGCTCGCTGCAAAAAGGATGCGACGAAATTAACCTGCTCTACCGTGCAATATTCACTCTCTGCGTGTGTGTGTTTCCGTGCCGCGATGGTTCCCGCAGAATGTGCCGGAACTGCTGCCGCCGCTCTTCCTTCACCGCGCGCGCGCGCCATGTTGTGATTATCTTTGCCGGCGAACATTCCCAATTAAAAATTTGTTTTTCTTTGCCAAAACAGCGCGCACGGCGTGTACGCGGGGAGAGAGTGCTCTTTATTTCCGTTCGCCGGTGACGGAAGAAAATATTACCCAATCTGTTATATCGAAGCACACACAGCGCGAATGCACCGCCTGCTAAGCAGTCGGTGCTGTCAGTCAGTGCTCAGCTCCAAACAAACTCGTTTGATGCCAATCGAAAGAAAACAGAAATATAATTGCGTTCGCACGGTGACCTCGTTGAAGAAGGCTGTGGTTTTGCGGAATTCTTTTGCCAATCATAAGACGCCGCCATTTTTTTTTGAATGGAATTAATGGACCATTCTTTTGATGGGGTACACTTTAGAATGTTTGCTAGACTGCACAAATCAAAGGTTATTCTCTTTTACAGCGCGTCGCCAACTTGGTTGTCACTCGGTCGAAAACATAGTAAAATTTGATGCCCGGCAGTGTCGTCGGTAGCCAAACAAACAGAGTGACATAACAATCTTCTAAACGATCGCGCAACATGAAAGCGCAACGGTCGTTCGACGGTTCGGACAGGAGAAAACAACGCGCGCTCTCTCGTATGCCATAAAACTTTATGAATGCTCACCGAAAGCCAAGGGCGCGAAGAAATAATCATGGGACGCATATAAAGTCGACGGCAACCCCTTGACGGCGCAACTAGACAGTGTGTTTTTTTGCATACTTTTACTTTAGTAGCTCCCAAATTCCTAGCCACCGTCGTCCTCGAAGTAAGATGCGATTTGGTTTCAATTACAAAGTAAATAAATTGTTTCAATCACACGGAGTTGCTGCTGCTGCTGAAATTGGTGTGGGGCGCGGTGTTTGGTGAAACCGAATTCCCAAGAAAGTGAATCGTTTGGGTTGATGGCACACGGGCGCGAAAGGGAAGAGAACCAAAAAAACACCAGCATCACTTAACAGAATAATAAATAGTCTACAATTTCGTTTGAATGCCAATTTATGCACCCCTTTTTCCCTTCTTTCTCTTTCTGTTACGTGGAGACGCGGATCGAAGCGAATCCTTTCCGCGTCCTTCGCCGGTCCTCGTTCTCGTCGAGCAGAACTTGGCATATTTTCACGCAATCCAGCCGTTTTTGTTTTGCCAAGTTATTGCAGAAGTCAATAATCGTCCCAACTTCAGGCACAGGACCTCTCTCGCTCGCCCGCTCCGGTCTAAGACACTCTGTCCCCGGTGAACGTTCCAAATGACCAAATGGCATCCTTTCTTCGGCCTTATTGGCCCGTTCTCGGGCAGGTTCCTTCAAGTTCTTCCGAGCGTGACGGTGTTGATGAATCCTTTCTAATTTTGTTTGAATTTCACACCTCGTTATGAGCGGCCAGTTTTTTTGGTCGGTCGGTCGGTGCACCCCATCTTCAGGCCGGACGGACGTTCCGGTGGATTGAAGGCAGCGTAAAGTGATTTTTTTCGCCGTCGCTCCGAGGGCATGAGAAAATGCCGGCATATAAATAAGCAACGCGGCCTTAACGGTGGAGAGGATGGAACTTAATTAATTAGTGATACCCAAAGGCGCGCCGCACCAACGGGTGTCGATTAAAATGCTGCCTTGTTTTTTGCCTTTTTGCCGCTTTCAATTGACTTCCGGCATTGGCATTTTTAGTACATCCAACCTTTGAAATTGAACGCCGGCCACGTTTGCGCCGCCGCTAAACTTTTGGCACAAATAATGAACGAGCTCCGGAAGGCGAGCAAATCGAGCAGTAATTTTTCTCTCATCCGGGGCCCCCGGCAAGATTAATCGACAGGCAGCAATAATCAGACAGCGCGGCGACCCGACGACGGAACACGTGAGATGAAAAACATAATTATACCTGCGCTGGCTGCACTCTCAAGAGTTGCTCCTGCCGAACACCTCTACCGGCGTTTCTTAGGGGCGGTTTGGCTAGGCCACATCGCCACCTTTACGGAAAAAAATGGCCACACATCAAACAAAGTATGAGAAGAAGCAAAAAAAAAGTGGGACCGCGGAACCACGCCGGATCAGGGAAAGGTGACAGAAAACGCGCGCGCGCCCATCACGGTGGCAAGCGGAAACCCAGAACACATGAGAGACCGATTCGGTCCGATTCACGGCCCGGAACTCGGCGGCCTCGAGCCGCATTTGGTCCGACAATACTCTCGAGCCGCAGAAGCGGCGGAGACGTGGTTCGGCCTTGGGGTCACCAGCCGGATGTGTGTTGGTATAGATGAAATTGGTTTCCACCATTTGCTGCGCGGCGAAATGGCATTCCGTCGGAACTCGTCGAAAGTGGAGTACCAAACCCGGCGGCGGCGGCGGCGGCGACGGCCGGACGGGCAGCAGAAAGGGCGCGGAAGCAAAAATCCTAGACCACAAGAGTGTGCACTTGTGCATGCATGAATGCCTCCTTCTCGCTCCTTTAACTTCCGGCAGCGGAATTTTCTTTTCCTTTACAGCCGCGTCCGCGTTCTGTGGTGCTTTCCGGTCCGATCCGGAAACCGGCCGCCGCGAGAAGGAGAGATCTCGGTCGGCAATAATTATAATCACAAAATCGGTTAGAGATTTTTACCACCGCGGCACTCGAGGGCACACGAATCCTGCCTAACTGGTTACACTTCACGGGGCCAGGCCAGGCCAGGCCACCCGGGGGACTGGAATCTGGAATTTACAAACGATTTTTTTGTCGTTGGAAAAATACCCACACAAGTGCACATCACGCGAGACGCCGTCACCGTTTAGCGTCACCGCCGGCCGTGTGCATGAGACACGCGGGGAGGGAACAGAAAAAAAAATGGGATAAATAAAATTACAAAGCATCAAACACTGGCCCCGACCGGCAGCGACCAGACCCCGGCCCGGAAGTCGGAAAAACCCGCGCGCACACTTCAAGAAGAAGTTTCCGCCGGTTTCGCGGCTGAAATTATGTGCGCGGCCCGTGCGGATGAAAGGCGCCACAAACTTGAATTTTCCACTTCATCGAAGTTCATAGAACTGTGCCGCCGCAAGTGTTTGCGCCCCAAGTGCCCCGGTTGCGTCCGGGGCGGCGGCAATCTTTTGCGTGCGAGCTTTTTATCTTTTCTTGTCGAATGCTTGAGCCGCCGTTTCTCCGCCGCGCGAAGAAAGTCAACTGGGCGGATGTAATTATTTGCTAGAGCGCTCGGAGGAAAAAATTGGAATAAATCCACCGCGAAGACTTTGGCCACATCAAACCGACACTTTTCAACACGCCAAATGTCACCACAATCTGTGCGGATTTCTTTTTTCATCGCGGGACCTTTTTTCATCGATGCGGGGATATTTTTGCTTCGGTGTCAATCTGTCACTTGCGCTGTCGGGGACGTTGCTAAGCAACATCCAAGCAAGCCTCGCGAGACAAGATTAGACAAGATGGATTGAGGAGAGACAAGATTTTCACCTTTTTCTGCAAAACCTTTACCATTTTTACCTCTCAATGAATTGTGTATTCTTCTTTTGCGGTTTGATCGGAATCAAATTTGAAATTGATTCAATCCGAAGCAGGGCGGCGTTCAACGCTTCAACTACTCCATGTGGGCGATTGTGTGCGAAAGTGTGGCAGGATGAAGCACCTTTGGCAACCGATGCCACGGGGAGTACTTCAGATGCTTTAATACCCAATAATGCCACTTCCTTCCACAATGGCAATTCGAACACCGAATCGAACGTACGTAGCACCGCGGAGGAAGAATCAAATCAACACTCAGCGCGGCACGGGACGTGACCGACGTGGGACTGTAGGGACGCGTTGTTTCCCTGGAGATTTGGTGTAAAAAAACGGGCATTTTCGTTAGGGCCTCCCCCGCCCCAGGCCATTACGTCCGGAAGCGAGCGAAGCGGATGCTGGATGCTGCGTAACAGATGTTTGCCCATCAGCCTTGACAAATGGCCTGTGAATTAAATTGGTTAATAGATGATGGATACGTATCAGAAACATCACACCCGCCGCAGCGCGACCTGTTTCTGTTTGATGATCGAAGTGGACCGCGGACCAGCACACTCCGGGCTGATGGCTGATGGACTCCCCGACCATTCGACCATGGCCATTTATGCGACTCTCCTTCCTTCCAGAAGGTGCGCTTTAGGTGGTGTGTTGACCATAATCATAATAATAGATCATTATATCGTTAGGGACATCAGCCCAAAAAACTCGAAACGTCGGCTGGGACGACGATAAGGGAAGACACTCCTAGGTCCGTCCGGTCGTCCGGGCAAAGGCCAATGGGTTCGGGAGGGCGAAGGCCAGAAAGTAAATTGGATCAGCCCGGGTGATAGGGCCCCTTCTAAAGGTCGATGATGCATACATGATTGAGAAGGAGGCTGTGAGGCTAGGAGGCACACTATTAGCCGGTTAGTAGTAGGAACTTCGGCTGGACTTTCTTACGTTCCGGTCCGCCGTGTATCCCGGCCAGGCGCTGTGTCTGGCTTAGTTCTAGCACCTCGTTACGGAAAACAATGACCTTATTTACGTTTACGGTCTATTTTGCGAGCCATCCGGAAGCATCCGGTTTCTTGCGCCCAAGACGATGGCGATGATGGCCCAAAGTTTTCAATTTTCGTCCGTTGCACATTTGGCCTCACCCACCGGTGCACCATTTTGAGGGGGAGTGCAAGAATATTGCATTTAGAGGTGTGCGCAAAAGAAATGGAATGGCTTTTTATGTAAATTGGTTCCGGCGTTCTGTTGCCTGATACGGAGGAAATCGGGTGGGAAGCCTTTTCCTTCGTTCCTTCGTTCGGTGATGAAGCATAGGCCATAAGTTTTTAGTATCTTCCCCGGAAACTGTAAAGGAGGAGCAAATGGGTTTAATTTTTGCGAGAGAATGAAATTCCGAAAACGGTTAGACAGATTCCTTTTAGACAAACCCGGAAGCTTGCAAAGAAGTTTACAATCAACACATTTTTAAAATATATGATTTTTGAAAACAATATCGGTTGTAGTTAGTCGCCGATTGTTGTATTGCATTGTGAGTTATTGAAATTTGTATTCACACTGACAGTTCGACTGTCAAACCACTGCTGTCAGTTTGACACGGCTGTCATCGTTGAACGGCAACGGTTGCTATGACGAAATGCAGACCAATTTCATTAAAATCTCTTTGAAGGATATTTCATTTTGAGCAATTATCGGAAGACTTAGGACCAACCCGCTGGAGCAGCGGGATTCACGGAGTTCTCCATTCGTCGCCGTGTCACGTATCCCATTAACTCGTGTGCGCCATCACGATAGTGTCACATCCCACGGCCACCATCCGGCTTCGTTATGATTCGGTCCGTCGATTCATTTCGAGACAAAACTTCTTCATCAAACATGACCAATCCCGCGGCGGCGAGACTTTAACCCACCACAAAAATAGCTTGTCGTATTGCCATCTTTATCTGTATTTCGTTCGTCGCTCCCCGTATCGAGCAGCTAATAATCAAAACACACGCGGCCTCAAAATGTGCTCAACTTTTCACTCCCACCAACCGGTTCCGTTTTCTTATCTCCACACTCCGAGAGTGGAGTGTGGGCCGGAAAGGTTATGGCCACAAACTTGGACAAACCCCAGTGTGTGTGTGTGTGAAGATCCTTTTTAAAATTCGCCTCCGCCAAGCCAACATCATGGTTTCGGCACATCGTTTTGGGACACAACCAGAGACCACTGATTCCGGTGGCCGTGGAGGCGACGGCGACGGGATAAATGTGTGTCCTTCGTATGATGTATCTGCTAGATGTGAGGCCATCGTACCCCGGCCACCGGATCGGCACCGATTCCTGGTGACAAAAAGTGACGAAAATCACATGTATGCGACCGGAATCTTTTTCATCCCCGTTCGCTCGCTTCAGGGTTGTCCGCCCCGGGGGCCCTGTCGCCGGGTCTTTGTCGTCGATTCGTCGTCTGGCTCCTACGAGCCAGCAACAGGGAGCGGAGCTGCACATAAAGACGGGGACTCCTCAAGACAAACGACTTCTATCACTATTTTCTTATTCAACACTCGATGTCCCTTTTCGTCCGCCCCTCTCTCGCTCCGTGATTCCGATTGTGCCCGGTGTGTCCTTCGGTCGATTGTGGATTTTTGGCGAGTCTCGAAATAAAAATCGAGTGCTTTAGAAATCAAGTGACTCTGTGTGCCTGTGTCGTGAGGGACAGAGATTTGGAGATGGACGAGAGCGAACACAACATTGGAGGACGGAATTTTCTTATCCGGCGGAAGATATGGGCACTCGGTTCTATTGTTGAGAGCTCTCGTCGTGGAGGATGTGAACGGTCGGGCGTTGGATGGATGATGGGTTTGGCAATCGTAATAAATCCTCCCCGGGAACCTTCCGCCGAAGACGTTCGAGGGTTCGGACCACAACGAGACACGAGTTGAGATCCGCTCTTTAAGCAGCCGCCGACTGACGGGGAACTTAACGATCGGCTTCTTCCACGACACAGTTACAGGGATCGTTGGGATAAGAATTCTTGTGAAATAAAAACAAAACAACTTAATTAGTTTATTTTCCAAGTATGGGCACCTGGGCGTTGAGGAAACGGAACAGATTTTGGGCATTATAGATCACAGCGGCAGACGTGGTCGGCCGCCCGAGACTGCGCTGAAGAAGCTGAGCGCTTCCCGTACGGCGTAACGAAGAGCCAACCGGAAACAGTATGCTGGTGGCCGTGCGGCGGCGACGAATCACCGACGAGCACGGGTCTCGCTCTCAAGACGCAAAAGGAAGTCAAGACGATGACAGTGAATATATCAAAGATGTTGCCGAGCCCGAGACCGGGCCGTTTCGAGTGCGCCAATGCACCGCCATGGGCCACGGGGTAAGGAGAGAAAAGTGTGAGCATAAAACTAGAGTGATAATTTTTAAAATATTATAAAAAGAACAAACGGCAGCGGCAGGGCATTTTTGTCCGCTCCGTAACGAACGCCGCGCGCTCAAGACAAATCCTTGACCGAGCAACCGGTGCAGTTGCCTCCTTTCTTCCGCCCCACCCCACGGAGGGTGGCCATTCGGAGGGGTAAGAAATGGGAAAAGTTCCGTTTTCACCATTCCGACGACTCGGTGCAACGAGCGCCGTTCCGTTCTTGTGATCAAGAATTACGTGCGCAACTATCTTCCGGGAATCGGAAGTACCCCGGGGCCCACCCAGCCTCCCCCGGTGCACCCGCTGAGGGGGAAGGAATTATTTTATTATTACGATGAGTGTGGGTACAATTTATACTTTTGAGATACTATTATTAGTGCAGTTGCGAAATTTCTTAATACTTCCGTAATTAAGGCTTCCTCCTCCGGTGGCTGGTGCCATGTTTTTACTGCCTCCATGATTTTTACGGCCGCCCGCTTCGGTCGGCAACTATGCCCGGCTTGATGGGCCCGGCCCGGCTTTTAATACGCGCACTAAATCCGATGATCGACGTGACATAATCATTATCACATCCCGACACCATATTGATGGGCCAGGGCGCGCGCACGTCGCGAAACGTGTGTGTGTGTCGCGACTCAGGCTCACCCCCCCCGGCGCCAAAATGGTGATGACAGGCGGTAAAGTGAACCCACCGGCACCGGAGAGCGCGCTGCAGAAGAATCACCTCGGGGAGTTATAATTTTATAAATGGGTTGGGGATGGAAATTTATGAGCCGCTGCCGCTATTCGGCCGTCCGGGGCATAAATTTGTGAATGATAAACCCGGGGGCTTCTGTGCTACTGCGGGCGCGACTACGCGGCAGGATGCAGCTCGCGGCCCGACCCGGCCACTCACTAGCTGCGAGTGAGTATTGAGGTGACTCTGCCGCTGCCGCTCGGGCTGATGGAAAAGTTTTTTAAAATTTCATTTGGGATGAATTGGATTTTCCCTTATGTCGTGCCGCGGCCTTCGCCCGGAACGCCCGGGTGCCGGGTGCCGACGGTACCACAGTGTGAAAATTTGCATAGATCTCAGGCGGGATTACATCTTTTGATCGTGGCCTTTCTTCGACCGTTGGATTCGAAAAATCTACAATACACAAGAAAACGGTCCCGGGCCACCAAACCAGGACTAGTGTTGGAATTAAAAAAGAGGCGGAATTATAGTAGAATTGGCTAATCGAGTTTAACGAAGCATATTTTAGATTACCTTTACCGTGGGACACTCCAGTGCGCCCACTGCTTCGGGTGGCCACCAAATGGAAGGCTCTTGAGCGATAAGAATGAAACAAATCATCTTTAAACTAATTTATGGGCTTTTCAAGCACTTCCGAGCGGTTCCTATTAGGCGGTAGGTTAAAAAAGCATTTCATTATTTATCGCATCCCGTCCCCGGGGGAAAGCATTCGATAAAGTGATCCTTACGCGGCCACCACCACCATCATTAATGGTCGCCTGGCAAATGACACAATTTTTATGGATTGGCAGTGGGCTCAGAAATGACAAAAAAATGGTACTACCCAATGTGATCACCCTCGGGCCAGCCAGAATGTTAATCATTACCGCTCGGTAATTTGCCCGCCCAGAGATGGATGGAAGACGGCCGCGAATCGACCCACAAACGGACAAACCTGGGCCCAGGGGGAGGGGCTGCCAGTGGACGAGAAAATCCATTATTTTCAAACTTTCCTTCCCCTGAGCCCTTGCCCGCCGTCGCGGAGGACCCGGTGCGGAAAGTGTAATAAAATTTCCTTCCTATAATTTAAATCGTTCTCTCGGCGCCCGGATCCTTGACCCACCGGAAGCGCGCAAACTACGAACGACGGCCCTTGCGACGGTTGCAAATGGAAATTCGTTTTCGGTTCTCCTTCCGCGGCCCGCGGAAGATAACGCGGCGCACACGTGAGCGCGGATCAGTGGCCAGAAAAAACGCGCTACGAAAGAAATAAACCCAAAAACAGCCGTTAAAGCGAGCGAACCAAACGCAGTTCTCGGCAAGCGATAGGCAAAGTGGACGAATAATGAAATGAATCACAGATATTCGTGTGTCCCGTGCGGCTGTGCGATTGCATATAATTTAAGATTATGGCCATAAAAGCTAATTAGACCGATAAATAATCCATTATTAGTTGATATATGGCCGCAGCAGGTTCGAAAGGCGCTTTTGCGCCCGATCAGCGAAAAAAGTGCGTCCGCCGTCCGCCTGTCAGATGGTGCGTCGTGCGTTGCACCGGCGCCGGAACACCTTCCAGCCGGATGAGAGGTTATGTTACATTGCGGCGGTTCGTACCTGATGCTTCAGCGGTTCCTGTTTCTTCGAGGCCGCCGCACGCCAGTTCAACGTCATGACGCAACAATTCTTGGCGTTCCACACGAACAGCATATCGTCTTTCGATTCCACCAGATTCTGCGTATGCTTGTGGTCGTCGGGCGAACAGTCGCGGGCCACTTGAAACATTGTCATTGCATTGAACCCATAGCTATCCGTCTTCGTAGCCATGCTGGTAACGATTCAGTGCACTGTTTACCACTCGAAACAATAGCGCGATAGTGTCGATATTGCTTTCCACGTACAAAAACACCCGAAAATGCACAGAACGGATTGCCGGCACTCGTAAATGCGCACCAAAATACAAACAAACTGGCGGTCGCTTCGTTTGACAGCCGACGTCAAAGGTGTGGCCACTGCGCACGATCCCTTCGCACCGCGCTGTTGTAGGGTTCTGTGACGTCCGCCGACGGCCCGTTGTTCCATATGTTTTTAAATTGATTTTCTACACGTAACGAATTCAAAAAGGTTCGATTTGGCTGTAATCTGTGTGTTTAATCGGTGTTTCGCAGATTCGTTGGTGAAGAAAACACACAAAACGTACTTTTATTCTGTTTCTTTTCGGGCATTTCGGCGCTCGTCGTATGCAAAGAATTGACAGCAATACAGTTTGAGCGAGTGGCCTACTGTGTGCCTAATGGAAAGATCGTCAGCACGTGAAATGGATTATTAAAGCTAGATTAGCGTGCGAGCAACGGCGCAATTCAAAAACAGGTTCTTGGCCACGCCTGGAGGAATGAGCGATTAAGTAGCATCAATCGTCAACGGCGCACGTCTTCCCGTTTCATTATACAACGCCGCATCAATGTAAGGTTAAAGCTTATTACAGTGGATATCATTACTTTGATAAATTGATTGTTGATCCGAGTCCCCGAACGGAGCGTTTCTTTACCATTCGAGCTACACTGACCAGACAATAATTACTGCCGAGAAATGTCAATGTTTGGCATAATATTCACATTTAACCTATCATTTGTCACGGCCACCCTCCGTCGATGCTGCTTCGCGAATCCGCGAGGGTCTCCATATGTGCGGGATACTTTTTGATTGAATTTCGGTCAAATCGTTCGCCCGTGTGCGACAGGAATTCAACTATACGAGTGCGTGCGGTGGCGTCATAAATGGATGGCGGCTCCCCGGCTTTGGCTAAATTTATTCCTCACGCATCGTGTATCAATTTTTCTTCCCGCAGGAAGCACATTTATCAGTCTCAGAGAGATGCAAGGACTGGGGCCGTAGGATGTCACTTTGCTGTTGGCATTCATAAAACATATCTATTTCGTCGACCTGATGTCATTTTTTTGGGTTCGGCATGCCACGTATCTCCGCCGTCAGTCAGATTCGCATTCGCAGACTGAGTGGCTGAAATTGAACATTTCTTTCTCTCTCAATCATCAATCCATCCCCTAAAAGGACACCCTCCCCCGGAAAAGCGGGATAATAAAAAAAACCCGGAACCGGATCGAGTGGCACCAGATATAGCTGTCGCGTCTTCGATGCCGTCGCTCTCTCCGATTCGTCAAAGTAACGACAGTTATGACTTAGTAATGGGGACCAAATTTCGGCCTGATTGGCCACACGACTAGTGAGGATGCTAGCGGATGGGAGCAAACCCACCGAAGGGGAGCCAAATAAAACATTCTTCTTGAATTTCCAGTAGTGCAACTCCATGTTTCGGAGCTTACCGTTGACAGGTCGTAAATCTTTTGGTGCGGGACAGTTTTTGAATTCTTATGCCGCCCAGGCATCGGGGAGCGATTTCAATAGGTTATCAGCGAAATGTTCATTCAAAAATATATAACGTTGTAATATCAATGTCCTTGGTGTGCACGGCTAGCTACTAAAAACCCCGACCACGGGCAGCCAAGAAGTAGTCATTGTGGTTCATCTTTTTGTGCCAGTTGTCACACCTGGGCCAGCCTTTCCGTTCCGCAAGTAGTAAAAAGACAGTTTGCATAATAATGCCTGCCGCGCGCCGATCGCGCACAAACCCCCCACGGTCGGTCGATGCAATTTATTGCCTTTTTTTCTTCTGCTGCGCCACAAAATGCAGCACACCAACACACCGGCAACAACGATGCATTTGCGTGATGACTTTAGCTTGCAGCGCAGCCAAAGCTCCGGTGCTGGCGTCAGTTAACAATCGACACCGGTCGGCAACAGAAGGTTGAAGGCTTTGGTGCCAGTTTTGAGTCTTGAGACCGCTGTCTTGTGGTGATCGTATTTATAGATTGGTTTCGATTGTTTTACTACTCTGTCCATTCCCCAACAACGCGCGATGCATTCCGTTGCGCTGGTCAGTGCCGTGGTGTGGCTTTCCCTGGTGCAAACAGGTTAGTGTTAGCGTCCATTTACGGTTTAGCGGAAGCACGTTGCTCAAGGGCGTCCGCGTGGTTTTGTCTTCTTGAAGGATTTGCTCTTCGCTGTGACTTTTGCTACGATGTCGATGACTGTTCGCTCGGCGAGGACGTCCCGGCGGTGACCTGCGATGAGGAAACGGTGCAGATGACGAACAGCAGTCTGGCAAGTTTCATACGGCCCCTCCGTAGCTCCCTGCCGACGCTACGTAACCAGTACGAGTGTGTCCACGTGCGGGCCACCTCAGTGAGTGGCCACGTGTTTCTGTTTGTCCGCGGCTGTGTCCATCGTCTGGACGGACCGGCGTCCCATTTCTGCTCCCTGCCACACGCCGCGTTCCAAGGTTCGCTCGAATGTGCGGCCTGTTACGACGAGGACCGCTGCAACAACCTGCCCATCGCCGAAGGAAGCCTATCCGGTGCCGAGCCCGGGGCCCAAAGGTCGCTAATGTCGTTAATGAGTTTCTCGCTGCTCGCACCGTTCGCGGTGCGGCTGTGCAGCTGATGGATGAAAATAAAAAAGGCAAATCATAATCCACTCCACCCAATTACACTAAACAGTCCGCGCAATACTCTTCGTGCAGGTGATTGATTGGCCCACTGTCACTCGCTGGCCCACTCGCAAGGGCTCCGGCAATCTGCAGACAGCAAGGGTCAATCCGTCCGCATGACGCAATCCGTGTAGCTTTCCAGCCGAAGTCGCCGATCCGAATTGCGGCGTTATGTAGTGTGACAGCGCCCCCGGCGAGGGCGCCACAGTCTTATGGGCTGCGTACACTTGAACTTTGCCAATTAACTGACGCCCTTTCGTAAGCGAGACCCGGTCCTGGGCGATTTATCTGCGCGAACCAGTTCGCCTGCCGGCCGACGGTGGCCCTCGAAGAACGCAAAGTTCTGACAGGCAGCCCGGTTCCGATGACGCACGTACGCTCGCAGATAGGCCGCGGCCCAGGCCTAGGCTCGCTCAATCAATAAACATATAATTAAATTCAATCAAAACAATGCGGCTCATAATACAGCGCTCCGGCGCGCCAAGGGTTAAGGCTCAGATCAACGTCAGCGATTGAACCGGTTCTGTGCGAACATAGTTGGGGCGCTGCGATGCCAACCGGCGAGAGGACTTCCCGCGCCCGCCTGTGTGTGTGTCTGTGTCTCCTCAAGAAGACCACTTTTGGGGCGTTGCGGCCACGATGTCGTGAACTCGGCGCGTAGTGTCTGTGGGCGTCTCGGTAACAGCCGCCCACTTCCGGGGACGCTGAAGTAGTTTGGCACCTGCGAGACCCGCTTGACGTTCGAGTTTGCGTTCGGTTTTTGGGGAAGTTTGTTTGTATTTATTAAACAAATATCGCATTCATAAATCAAATCTCACCACATCCAGGCGCCAGCAAGCCGTCCGCCTTTTTCCCGAATCGCACGGCAACGGGGGAGGGTGGAAAGGATCTACGAACTACCGCCAACTGTTTACCGTGCGGACACTTCCTCTCATTGGCAGCTTCGGCGGCGACGGCGACGGTGGCAGGCGGTGTGGAATCTATTTAGCGACGCCGTCGACGTCTTTCAGTCGACTGTAGATGTCTCTCACGCTCCGTCGCAGCTCCCATCCTGGCGCCCTGGCCAAACATACGCCTCTCCGGGAACTCCGGGAAAGTTCATCAGCAGTCGGTGGCGGGTTCCGCGTTTGATAAAGAACCAATTTAAATATTCTATAAATTCTCCGGCCCACCCAACCCCAACGTGTGGCCACGTGTGTGTGTGTGTGGTGCGATGATGCGTCCAAGAACATGGGCACGTCATCGTCAGCAGCCATCGCCGAGGACCTTTCCGATTTCGCGCACCGGGTTGGAGGATATTAAAATTTATAAAGGACGCCGCGATGTCTTGCGATGGCATATTTTGGTTCATTATCGTTACGACGACGACGACTACTGGTTGGCGAAGAATAATTCCCCATTAAACGTGGCCGGTGGTGCAAACGGGGATATCGGCTCGTAATCGACGGGGAATTTGAGGAATCCAAAGCTTCCGTATTGAATGTTCAATCGAGCCGGGGAAGTAATGTAATAATCAAGTTACAAAACCCGGAAATTATAGCCAAATTAATTTTATGTTTTAAACATTTCAGTAAAGTTCGAGTGCACGCAGTGACTCATTAGGCGTCGGCTTTATGGCTTCCTCAAGGGCAGGTTGTCGTTGACGGTACTTGAGCGAAATTTATTAACACTCCTCGGTGGCATCATCAGAGGGCTGATCCTTGTGCTTGCTACACGACATACGCACCTTGCATCGATAAATATCCTCTTGTCAATAGACCGTTCCGAACCAGGCATCCTCGCTTGCCGTCCTGGGGTTGTCGTGTCGGTGGCCGTGTCATGTGAGGCCCTTGAATTATAAGCGCCGCCTTGTGGGGGCCGCAATTTCGGCAGCTCGGCGAGACCTAATCGGATGATGGCACTTGCGAATCCGATCAAACGCCACGCCTGGCAAGCCACCAGACCCGAGGACCCAGGACGAGGCGCTGGGTGGCTCCCGGTGGCCGGAAAGAAAGAATCATCGCCCACTCATCACCCGGCTTGCTCCGGAGCACGGTGTCGACCGTCGTTGGTCCCACCGTGAAGATCGTTCGCCCATTCCGGACATCCTGAATTCATCCTTCGCAATTTTCAGGGACATTCATCTTCCCGAAACACAGCATACAACCTGTCCATAGCGCGATGGGTGCGCCTCTTCGCCCGTGTGCGCCGCTTCTGATTTATGACTTTGGGCCGCTTCCCAAGAATAACTTCATCAGCCGTGCCGTCATCCTTGTATCCCGTGAACCGGGACATCTTCGGGACCGGAGTTGGAGGTGGAGCAAAACGAAAACTATTGAGGGCGCACATGAAGATGGTCTGTCGTCCCCGCTCGGTCTGTGTGTGTGTGTTTGGGAGGGCCCGGTTTGAAGGATCTCCAGACTCCGGACCGCCGTTGTGTTGATTCGTAATAATAATAAGTAATTATTTATGCCTCAATAGAAAATCACGAATCACACGAAGCCGCGCGTCCTCCGGAAAGGACGATGAAGCGTCTGTGAGATCGTCAGAAGGAGTCAGCTCGGGCGCCGGAGAGGTCCTTCCGGGAGTGAATGCCATTGGGAAATTGGCAAAACAAAGGCAACCTCACTTCAGCCGCCTCGCCTCACGCTACGTGCGCTGCGTGTGTATGTCAAAAATGTTTTCGAATGTTGATGATAATTAATTCCGACGCTATTTGTACAGAATCGGGCGCGTTTAATTTCGACAACCACCGCGCGTTAGTTTTGTCAGTCCCCGGTGCCGAGACCCCGCTCCCGGTTGCCGGTGGATAAACAAATGAATACTAAACAGGGGGGGCCGGGTACCCTTGGATCGATTTGGACCGGCAAACGTGGACGTGAGCACGGGGCTGGAAATCATATTTAAATGATTGATGAAAGTGCGCGCCACCAAAATGATGTCGCTGTACCCGTTTAGAGTCCCTAGTTCACGAGCAGAAATCGCGACGAACTGCTTGGAATATTTTTATAGCGAAGGTAGGTGGGAATTTATGGCGGCCACATCTAAGCGGCCACAGCGGCTCCCGGCGGCCGTGAAGTGGAAGTATTAATCACATCAATTGTTTGCACTGGCCCGGGGGTCCGCTACCGACCACGATTGCTTGGAAATTACTTCGCCCAGCCACACACCTTCGTGCGCCACTGTTTGCACATCTTTGGCGAAGATTTTAAAGGCACGTCCAGGAAACGTCCTCCCACTCTGCGTCCTCGGTTGGCTGAGTGCCGGAAACGATTTATATCTTATAAGCGGGCCCCGGGCCAAACTCCCTCGCAGTTGTTTGTGGCCGGAACTAGCCACACACAACGAGCGGAGCGGAGTGGAGGCCGCAAACTGTTTCGTCTGGCGGGCACATTGGAGTCGATGTGATTTGTACCGTGGCACTTGCCACTTGGCACCGGTCGCCGAAGATGCTGCCCTTCCCTGCCGCTGCCGCTGCCGCTGCCGGGCCAATGCCAAGACGGATTGGTGTAAAATCTTGAATGTATGTCTTGTGCGAAGAATAAACAACCTGGCAGTGGCAGCAACCGAGGCCGAAGGTGGTTAGGCCGATATGTGAAAAGTTGGAAGGAAGCGTATAAATTTCCCCCTCCCGAGCCCGGGGGGCGGGTGTTGCACCGGGCCCTGGCTGGCGGCATCGACATTCCCGGTTGGCGTTCCACCGTCGGTGCGGCGGACGGTGCCTTTCTATATCGTCATTATGCATCGGCCACGGTCGCCACGTGACTTGCCGTGCCGTGAGCCTGTCGCA